>NC_045609.1:84787814-85075314 GCF_009762305.2 Zalophus californianus
CAGTTTGTTTCATCACTTCTTTCTTGATATTTCTATCAGCAAAAAAGAGGCCTCTCCGCTGGCCCCTGTCACCTCGATGGGGGTATGCTGGACAAAGGGGCAGCCAAGAGCAGGGACAGAGGCTCCTTGCTGGGTCTGGGGTGCAACAGAGCACTGGGTCCCCAACCGGGGCTTCTCCTTCTGCAGAATATGCCCTGACCAGCACCACGGCGCTGGCAGGCAGCTGGATCTGCGCAGAATGGCAGGAAAGAGTAGGCAGGATATGTTAAATATGTTGCAATCACAACTAACGGTCTTTCCTGTAGACAGTGTTTCTGGGAGTTTTCCTCTCTGGGCCCTTCTTGTTTCTGTGATATATTTAAGGAAGTTGTGAATCTGGGTCTAACAGCGCACAAAGCCAACATACCTCCCTAAAAAGTGAAAATTCTCATCACTCCTCTTGATGTTTCCTTTTCCCTGCGATGACAAAACTAGACTCTCTTTGGATGATGGAAGGTGGCGTGTTCCTATCAACATCCAGGGAAGAGGCATCATGGCAAGAAATGATGAGACAGCCCATCTGGGTGTTTTGACAAGCCATTCTCTGGCAATGAGTGACATCTCGGGGCCCTCTGGTGTCCAGGCTCATCTTGATGAGCACATGGATGACCAGCCTTGAGATCCACCTCCCAGGCTGGGCATGGGTCCCTTCTGTTCTGCCATCACAGACAAATTCATCACTAAAGCTTAAAATGACCAAGAACCAGCAGTGAATTTTGTCCTTCGATACACCAAAAAGTTATTTTAAAGGCACATGTATGCTCACTGGGTGGTTCAGAACATTTGCAGGATGGTCACGTGGACAATGGTTGCAGCTTGGGACCTTGCCACATTCTACTCTTCCAAGGATCAAGGCACCTGCCGGCCGTCCCCTGGCTCAGCTCACTGATATGCTGAGGGCAGTGGCAGGATGTGCCTTTGTGGGTTGACGGGGTCCAGTTGCGTGAGGGAGGTGCATAGCGGGGGAAGGGCAGACCGGATCGGAGACCAAAGGCAGAGGGGCACGCCAGACACTCTGGAGGTAAAGCTCAGGTAAGACTGAGGTCCTGACCCCACCACCTCCCAGGGCCTGCAGGGCATTGCCGGCCGGCGGGTAGCTGGTCCTCTGATTCTCACACTGCCCAGAGCAGGTGACCGGGGCCAGAGTTCCTCCCCCACAGAACGAGACATGGGGCCCAGGGTCTCCCAGCTCCCTTCCCGTCCTGCCAGGCTGAGTTAGGCACTGTCCCAAGAGCATGCATTCTAAGTCTCAGGCATTCTTCCTCCTCCGGACTGCTGACCAGTCCTCAGAAACAGGAGCCGTGGAGGCCTCTGGGAAGACCTTGCCATCCCAGAAGTGGGGGCAGGTGTGAGGGCTGACACAGGGCGAGGGTGGGTCCTGCAAACGGGGCTTTCTCTCTCCTGGGAGCAAGGGGTGTGTGCGCGCACGTGTGAAAGTGGGGGTGCCTGTGAACATAGCTACATGTGTGTGCATGCATGTTCATGTCGGAGGAGGGCGGGAAGCTCCAGGTGGCTTTGTGTTTCTCCTCTTCCTCCTCCCCACACTTTCTTCCCCTGTTCCTCCCAGAGAGAAGGTGACAACCAGGCAGGGAGAGAGTGAACGGAGGGCCAGAGCCGGGCTGGAAGGGCCCAGAAAGCTCTAGCCTCAGTAGCTGGCACTGATAGGCTCTTACCCGTGCCCGGCCACATAGCCCTCAAAGCCTTCAGGTAGGATAAGGCCCAGAAGGGTGTCAACTGGGTCTCTGTGCCCTCACCTCGACTCAGGTGTCCAGGGCCAAGAACATATATGATTCACTCACACCCTCAATAAATAGGCCCTGATCCCTTTCCGGGTGCCTCACTGTGCTACCTGCCTCTGCACTTGGGTGGGGTGGAGAGAGAGGCATGAAAGAAGGAACCCAGCATGGGTGGGAGAGTGTGTGTACGTATGTGTGCGCATGTGTGTAAGTTTCTAGGCATGGTGGTAGGAGTGCATGTGTGTGTATACGCATGTGTGAAATGTGAGTTTGTGTGCATGATGGTAGGGATGTGTGAGCGTATGAGTGTGAGCATGCGAGTTGTATGCATGACGGTGTGAGCGCGTGCGTGTGGCCGTGTGCTGGGGCCTGAGTGTGCACATGTGTGGGACCCAACGTGCATGTCCGTGTACAGACAGAAGTTTTGAGTTTTAAGGGTATTTTCAGGAAACAAGGTCCCAGGATGAAGAAGGGTCACAGGGGAGGTAAACAGCCCTGGAGACGCGGACCACTCAAGGGCCAGGGAGGGGGCAGTGAGTGAGGAGGCTTCCCCGGGAGAAGGCTCCTCGGAGGACGACAGAGACTCATTTGGGGTGTTGGGGGCCCTGCTCTCTGCCCGCACATGGCTCAGCAAAAGCTGGGGTTCAGGGGCAGCTGGAAAGAACAGCCTTTCTGGTCGCCAGCCACGCTGCTGGATCCTTGCCCTTCCGCACGTCTGTCCGTCTGTCCCCAGAGCTGACCACTGCCGCTCGCCTGCCCACCGTGCCTCCAGAGGAAAAGCTTGTGGCATTCTGGAGGGCCTAGGCCAGGAGTTGAACTGTATTTAAACACAATGCACATTGTTTCCAGTTTTGTTTTTGTTTTTTGTTTTTTTGTTTTTTCCTTGCTGGGGGATGATAATTTTGTTTTAAATGTGAGAGCCATGCCCTTTGTGGAATTCAGCATAGGTTTATGACGAGGCTTCTCCGGAGAGTGCAACCAAGGAGCTCAGCTCAAAGGGAGGCATGAGCCTGATGCAGAAGGCAGATCCTATCTGTGGGATTCTCTGGTCAAAGTGAGGAAAATGACTATCCAAACAGTATGAGAAACACATCTGCACGTACTCAACTTTGTCCGTGACGCACTTGTTTATGAAATGAGAAACTCTCTCCAAATTAAATCACGATGTGTACTCCGTAAGCGTGAGTTTCCTTGCGTTGCAGAATCACTCATTCCTTAAATGTCCGTTTAAACCCAGTTGGAAAGCGGGGGACAGAAGTTTTTATCTAGAAGCAAATTTCTGGGTTCTCAGTAATTCCTGATAGAATTACTAAGAAAAGGAGTTTCCAGCTAGAAGCATCAACCTCCACTCCCCCTGGGGGAGGCTCTGTGGAGTGCTGGGGGGGGGGGGTCTGGACCCTGACCTCTGACCTCTGACCTCAAACCTGGAGTCTGGCGCTGAGCCTACACTGCAGAACCATGGCTGCACGACTGCCTTATCGGCCTGAGGTCCTCAAGATTTGAGGGATCACAGGCCCATTTATGATTCTGATCAAAGCCAGCTGCCTTCCTCAGAGGAAATTCATATCCGCACAAAACATCGCACACAAAAGTGTGACTGGGCCAGACTTGGCTGAGTTCTGCAGAGGGCACGGAGTCCCTTACGGAGACCCAGCCCCGGATGCTAATGGGAAGAGTCCGCGCACCCAGGGTGGGAAGGAGGGCGTGGATGGCACCTTCGCTGAGCCTGTTCTAGCCCGTCTCCCTCTCATTTCTGCCGTACCTCAAGCCCAACAAAACCACTGGAGCCCCGAGTGTGCCGGCACAGGTGCGCACACCTGCTCGCGCAGACACACGCACCCCATGCGCACACATACACCCCACGTCCTGCACGTGGGACCACATGTGCCTGGAAACTACCCTTGGCTTTAGATGTAATCACCCTAGTTTAGAGAGTGACAGCTTTATTAGTCAATAAAACAAGTTAATTGATTCAACTATCTTCACTAGTGGACAGTAGGTTTGCTATATTTATCTGAGAAACAGGAGGAGACTGCACACTAATGGGAGAGGAAGGGGTCCGTGGAAGCAGATCCGAAGCTGCTGTGTGCGTGGGGCAGAGAAGGCCACCTTTGACGTTTTCTCTTGCGAGTCTTCGGCTCTGGCAACTAAAGGGCAAAAAAGACGTTCAAGATAATCGCGTCAGAAGGGGACGTTTCACGGAGGCTCTTTAAAAATCCTTACGTGGAGGAGAGCCCAACTGTCTCTTTCTGCCCACCCCCTACCTTCTCTGTCTCCCTACCCTGTACCCTTTGCAAACAGACAGGCTGCATGCAGCCTCTGGGGTGGAGGGAGAGGTGCCCAGAGCATTGTGATGAGGCAGAGGGCGGAGTGATTTAATTGTCTGGTTCCTTCTGTGCTGGAGAATATCAAACAGATGAGGAGGATAAAACAGGGAGCTCAATAATTAATTTTCATGTTCCTCGCTAGTGGGGCTGTGGCAGGCCCTGTGCCGTGATTACAGGGATATGCTGGATTGTGAAGTTTCACTCGTTAGCTACGTGTTGTATGAAAATACCTGTGTTTTCAAAAGGCAGAGTGACAAGAATGGAAAATTCCAGCTATTAAAAATATCCTGGTGTCAGGGACTTTTGTGAGAGAACAAAATCTCTCTGATTCCCTCAGATAAATAATGAAACGCGTGGTTGTTGAGAGGTGAACGGTCAAAACTTCCCTGTTGACTAAAACACAAGGTTGACTTAAAAGATTTTCAGAAGTTGTTCAAGGAGCCGGGCAGCAGGCTGGGGTGTTTTGCCTTCTAATGAAGCCGAGGGGTCTCCCCGGATTCCCGCCGCCGCTGCCTGCCAAGTGCGGATGCGGGGTGGGCGCGGGCCCTGTCAGCCCCGCGCGGGACACAGAGCGTTTGTGAATTGTCGGGGGATGCAGTCCCAGGCTCTGAGTTTATCCAAGGGTGGGTATTAAGATCTAATTGATTCTGAATTAACTGTGCAGTTCTCCATCCCAATCGGTGGACGGTGGGCCATCAGCAGCCTCGAGGGCCCAGGGAAAACCTGCTGTGGGGGCACTGCCACCCAGGCCGGGTCTGGGAGCCCAGCCGGGTTTTCTTTGTGGAATACTGATGAGCCCAATGTACAGTTGTTCACAGGCTTCGGATCCAAACCTGGGTAACATAATTTTTAGCACAAATTGTTCAATCATTCAAACACACAAACATTTCAAGGTAATTTCTGCAAATCCCCATTGTGATCTAATTTCTTATTAAGCAGAATAAAGCTGTTTGGCATTGCAATTAATCAGTTTGGGGCTCCACGGAGCATTTGCTGCAGGGAGCTTCCTTCTTTTTTAATTTATTTTTTTATTTTTAAAGGAGTATGGGAGTGATGCTCCTTGGGTTTATGGCCTGTGTGTCTTGCTTGCACACAGACCTATACACTCGCCAGGCCACACCCCCATGTGGGCAGGACGCTCGGCCAGACCTGGCAAAGATGATCTCGGAAAGTTTTATTGCCACCACATTCTTTTGTGTTCGTGTACAGTAACCACTGCCAGGAAAATTAGTAAATTTGCATGTTGCTGAAAAAAAAAATCAGAGGTTAAAACATTGTACCAATGATAGAATTATCCAGTGCCTAGATATTAGACAGATCATAAATCATGTCTGCGCATGTTTTTTTTTCACTTTGTAAATCTCTCCTCCAAAAAAAAGTCCCTCGTGAAAGTGGGGGGAGCCATGCCTGAGAAAGGGACGTGGGGACAGAGGAGGATTGCGCAGGATCTGGCATTCTTACTCCCGAAAGCCTCGCACGAACAACGGTCATTCGTCAGGGGCCCCGCAGCTGTGAGAGACGTGCACTCGGACCCCTGAACGTTCCCAGGCAAATGTTACTCAAAGTCTAACAATTCCTTTCAAAGATTTGGATCCAATTTCTAGTTGCGACTGATCAATAGGCAATTTATGAATGACCGATATCATTCTCAGGGGCTTCTACCGACAGCACTGGGTAAATACTCATTCACCAGTAATCACAGCTGCAGGAGACAGTACACAGTTAGTAATTTAAGAGGGAAAGCAAAGCATGTGTTTTTATTTAACAAGAAAGATCTCAGGGCAGGAGGGTTATTATTTTAGAAGCAAAAATGACTGTCTTTTGAGCAGAATAAATGGGGGGGTCATAATTCTCTAATCTGACCTAATTTTAACAAAGGAAAATGATCTGTTAAAACGTCCCAGAGATAATACAAATTAGCCCGGGTCAACAGTAGGTCAAATAGATAGGGTGCTAAAACATCCTTTTTACTACTTTGTAGCATTTTATGCTAATTCACTTCTCTCCTCTGTGATAAACAAAGCAAGTGGAAAGTAGCTAGCATCACACAGTGATGGGTCCCTGAGCTACAATTTAATACAAATCTAGTAATTCCATTGTACAACATATCTAGTTCATTTAGGAACCACATCTACTGAAGGCGTGCAGGATTAGATTGCTCACCCCACATGCAGGTTCTTTGCCTTTAAAGCTCCAAAAACAAATACGGTTTTAGTGGATAAGCCTTACGTGGAATTGCGCGGGACCTACATTTTAATAGGCCTTGTGTTGTCATGAGAGAAAAGTCCTAAACTCCGAAGTGCTGGAGGGATCACGGGCACGGAGCACGGACCGCGGAGCTGCAGAGGGCGCAGAGGTAGCACTGACACCTAACACGGGAGGATCTGCAGTCACTGCCCTTCCATACATTCTCGCCGGGACGCTGCAGGAAGGAAGTGAAGGGTGGAGGGGCGCTCTGCATCCCTCCTGACTCAGGGTGAGCGTCATAAAAAGACTCAGCCGGGAGAAGTAACTTCACTCCTTCCATGCTCCATCAACCCATTAGGAAAATTTCCTCTCCTCCACACTGAAAATGAAACCCCATGCCCTGCAAAAGTTGAATTACCTATGTATATGATTTCTCTCCCCCTAAGAGAGGGTTTTGTTCACTGTCATTCATCACCGGGTCAGACAGAAGGAAAGGGGGTTGGGGGGTGGGAGAATTAAGTGAGCCCATTAAAGCTATGGTGCACCCACCAGCTTCACTGGGATTAATCCACCTGCCTCAGCACCTAATTGACAGGCCGGGGTGACTTAGGCCCTGGGGGAAGCAGAGTCCTTTGTGCATGTGACCCGTTAGTGTTTTTTGGTGGGGAGACTTGGCTCCTTGGCTATGAAGAAAAAGAAGATAAACTGGCGAAAGCCTCCAGATGAAAAAAAAAAAAAAAAATGCATTCAGGCCCGGAATAGGCAGTAAAGATAAAATTGGTGGTGGTTTGAATCCCTAAAGGTATGACATTCGGATCTGATTAAATTCGCCATCAGAGACCATATCTACATGCACAACTGCTTCTTCAATTTTGATGAAATTGACTCAATCCCATCCAAAGAAAACGGCCGATTCGCAGGCCTGATGAAAACTCCGGCAGACTCTCTGAAGCCCCTTGGGATCACCGAGTAGTCTCCTGCACGGGAAAGGTACAGTAGCTTTAATTCCACGTTTTGGCAAACGCAGTAATGATTTTTGCAGACTTACCGGTTCTCATCCTATCCAGACATGGCTTTGTTCTAACCACCCGGTGAGAGTTCTTTCTGGATGCGAGGAGATCTGTCTCCTTTACCCTACTTCCCACTTACTCTGTGAAAATCACCCAAGATCAAGCAGCGTTATTGTTGGGGAACATTAACTGTGCCCTATGTGTTCCCTACTGGGCATATAAAAAGGTGCTATGTGTGTCTTCTGCCCTCAGGAGTATACGGTCTGGGTGGGGTGATGGGGCCAAGACCTGGTTCCAACGTCGGGTGCCGAGGGCATCTTCTGAGAATGGACTAAGTGAGAGATGCAGAGGGTTGGCCAGGGTGCCCACCTGGGTAGATGGACAAGCCTCATGGACTGAGAACCGCTTAGGCCTTTATCAGGCACATTAATCAGGGGCTTGCCCTGTGCCGGACCTGCCCCAAGCGCTGGGTAGTCCTAACCCACAGCCATGCAGAAGGTAAAGCTGTTGTTACTTGCAGAAGAGGAGACTGTGCCTCAGTTTCCTTACATGTCTGTAAGGGCCAGTGAATTTCTCCAGGTGATGAGACAAGCAGCATGGGTCCAAGCCCCAGCTGTCTGGCTCCAGAGGCCACACCTCTGGCCACTGCTCCCTACTTGAGTAGTGGAAACAGCAATAGAAGGTGCAAGGGGGGGGGGAAGGGGCTCCCTAGAGAGGAGGTAAAGCATTATAAGGGAGGTAAGAAGAGGCTTCTCAGCCTGGAGGGGTTTCTTGTAGGGCAGCATGGGGCATAACGGGTGAGTCAATAGAGAGGTCGGGGTTAGAAGTTAGAGCGTGGAGAAGCTTGGACCTTACTTGTAGGTGATAGAGAGCCGTTGAACATTTTCATCAGGCTGAAGTATTTGAAATGGTGTCTGAAGCCAGGTATCCTGGTGGCAGTGCAGATGGTAGGAATGAATGGAGCCACGTGCAATGTGAAATCAATGAAACAGCCCAGGAGGGGCTGAGGGGCTGCCCGGGACTGGTGAGGATGCAGCTAAAGGCAGTTTCCATGGGTAGGAGGCCAGGCCATAGGGGGAGCCCGGATGCACCTGCGGGGAGGATAGGGTGGGAGGAGCCACCTGGAAATGAGCCCTGTAGCACTGGACGGGGGCTCCCTGGAAAGACAAGTTGACTTAGAGTCCCGCTGATGCCGAGACGGGGCCTCCGAGGGAGCTTGTCCTATCTTCCATCTCCACATGGGAGACACCGTCCGCATGCTGGCGTCTCTCATAACAGATGCACTCCGGCTCCTTGGGGAAACCAGCAGGCATTTGAACCGCTGCTTTTTTCAGTTATCCAACTAGACTAGGAAAAGATCTTTTAAGCGTGGTATCACCTTGCCTGTTCTCATCAGGATTCTTTTTTTTTTTAAGTTTTTTTATTTATTCATTCAAGACACAGAGATACAGAGAGAGAGAGAGAGAGAGAGAGAGAGAGAAAGAGACAGAACATGATCAGGGGGAGAAGCAGAGGGAGGGGGAGAAGGAGGCTCCCCGCGGAGCAGGGAGCCCCATGCGGGGCTTGATCCCAGGACCCTGGGACCATGACCTGAGCCGAAGGCAGACGCTTAACCATCTGAGCCACCCAAGCACCCCAGAATATTTTATTTCATTAAAACTCATGAATTCCACTTAAGAATTCCATGAAATCTTCTACTAAAATTATCTATAATTTTAATCACAAAACAATTCTTCTGTAACTTTAACTTCTGAGAGAAAGGGGGGGAAAAGCATATAACATCATTTTTTGTCAAGTGTTCCCAGAATAACTGCACTGGGGTTTTCATTAGTTTACTAACTAGGAAAATCTTTGTCAGATTTCCCTCCTTACCACCCTGCCTGTGGGACCTCTGTCCCTAAAAATCCCTATCAGTTTTCATGGTTTTATAGCTTTTTGGTATAAATGGTCACCCGATTAATTAGCTATAAAACTACACAGGAAAGTATAAAACCGACGCCCAAGTACACCTTGTATGTAATGTATTATTCATCCCCCCAATGCAACAGTGTATTTGCGGGAGCCTTTGTGCTGAATATCTCCAGCAAAGTGTTGCTTAGCGATGCATTTGGTTGCAATATGGACAACACAAAATAGATACCGAATGCTGCTTTTCAATATTTCTTTTTGGCTAAATGAAGAAATAAAGACAGTATGATGAAGCTAGATGTCCCTGACTGGAGAGCTCTCGAGTGAGCTTCCAGCATCCCATCCTGGGAAAGGACAAAGCGATCAGCTGATGATTTGAGAAGGGCCTGACATCATGTTCTTTTGCCCCTGCCAGCAAAACCCAGGGTTCTCTCTGTGCATTGTCTAATTCAGTGGCATGTTCACAGAATTAAGAAAGGTACTCAAGGTCTGAGAAAATCCAGAAGTATTCAGCGGGTACCTGTCCAGTGCCAGGACTTTGGCAAAATTCTAGGAGTTAAGCAAAGGACGAGGTGACATAGGTGGTCCTGTTCCCGAGGGCCCACAGCGGGGGGTAGGTTGGAAGGATAACGGGTGCAACAGGGATTGGGTTTGTCCCCTGTGATGCCTCATCAGGCTTTGGGAACATGGCAGGGCGGCAAGCCCATTCTCCACCGTGTCCCTGGGACGTGGCGGAGCAAGAAGCCTACTCTCCCGGAGTCCCACAGCCTACAGGGATGCTTTTCTAGCTGAGAAGCACTGGCCAGGCACCAGCAGGGTAGGAATTCAGAGGCACAAAGGCCTCACTTCGGGGAAATATGAGCATCCTTCAGGTCCGCTCGTGACTGAAGAAAGGAATGAATGGATTGAACAAATAACATTTCTGCTCTGGTCTCTATCTGTGGTCCCCTGTCCCCATTCCCTGCCATAGGAGATGGCTTCGCCTTGAAGGCCATCTTGTCTTCAGAAATAATCTTCAGAAGTTTGCTTTAATGGAAGGATTTTTTAAAAGGCAGCTCACACATTTTCTCCCACTGACACTCTGGGGAAAATGGAGTCTGCCTGGCCACCTGTTGGAATGCAGCCCAGAAAGACGGCTGAGAGTCGATATCAAATCAATAGTGTCACACACAGTGATGCATGAGAAGGGACTGTATCTCTCGCCTGAAAATCCATTTTGACAGAAGGGCAACATGGAGTCGTTTATGACACCAAGATGATGGGCTAGCTGGTTAGTGAGTCTGCTTGCAACCTGCCTTCCTGCTTGACGCGGAGCGGGCAGCCCGGGTGGACCCTCAGTGAGAGAGCAGCTCAATGTGCACTGACAACCGGATGCTCCAGCCACATTAACACATCAACAAAAGGCTTGGCCATTTTCAGGTAGGAGTGACTGCTCACTCAGGACCCTGTGAGGAAACTCAGTTCCTGGTCTGACTCTGACTTTGTTCTTCTGTCGCAGGGGCTTGTGATGTTCTCCACCACGGAACCCTGCTAACTCTTCCTGTGATCTGTCCGATCTATACAGGAAGGCTGGTCAGAGTCCGGTTCTCTGTCCAAGTCCCCAGACACTAAGTCTTATAGTTAGCTCACAAATGCAGTTCAAAAGCTCTACTTAATGATACACCCAACAGGAATAGCTTCATAAATGCCTAAAACCAGGAAGGTATGTATTTCTCAAAACAGAATGGAAACAAAGACATCATTTACTTTAGATTGGCCATTTAGCTGGCCTACCAGCATCTCTCGGATACATTTGCATGAATGTGATGATAATGCACTGTGGTTTTGTGTTTCGCCCCACAAATTTGCTAGTTTTATCATAAAACACCCCATGCAGCCCCCCAAGGCTACATGGGGACAGCCCAGGGCTGGAGCCATGGTTTCTCCTGGGAGCCCTCTGAGGGCTGACACCAAAACGACGCATCTCCATAAATATTAGATGAATGAATGAGGATACAGTTCTGTCATGGTTGAGTAATAGTTGAGTAAATCTGTAAATCTTGCAGTTTACAAAGTGCCTCGGAAATATCTCATTTAATCTTGTCACAAAACCTATGGCGCTAGTATTCCTAGAATATTTGACTCAGAGAGGTTAAGTGACTTGACCAAGGCCACACAGCAAGCAATATTGTCAGAACACAGGCATTTCTTGTGATTCTTTGGGTCACAGAGCGCTACCTGTCTCCTGCTCCTGCCGAAATAGTTTTACTCTTAGAAATGCAAAGCTCTGCATGGCATTTAGGTTCTAGAATTCATTTCTTTGATGAGAGTTATTTCCAAATTATAAAGTTTGCATATAAAATAATTTACATGGTGGATTTGGGTTCCTCAAACGCAAGTACTGAGTTCTATATTCCTGCTGATCATTCACAGTCCACCAAGTCCTCTCCCTGGTCCTCAGGCGGTGCTGGGACCAGCATCCGGTGACCTCCATCGCGTGGGTGGAGGCGCGTGCGTGGAGGCGCGTGCGTGGAGGCGCGTGCGTGGAGGCGCGTGCGTGGAGGCGCGTGCGTGGAGGCGCGTGCGTGGAGGCGCGTGCGTGGAGGCGCGTGCGTGGAGGCGGCATGGTTCCTCCGCCTCTCTGGGCTCCGGGGATCTCTGGCTGACCATTGAACTGCCTGGGGAGCCAAATTCAGGGTGAGCCAGGCTAGTGAAATAGCATCTTCTAATCACACAGTCTCTGGTGGCATCTAATTCAGGTGGATAGCTTATAGTGTGAATACAATATGCCTGCCGTTGACCCTGCCCCAGACCTCTCCATGAGCCAGCTTATGCGCACACAACGCTTCTGAAGTTTGCACGGCTGCCTGACATTTTATTGCCTTCACCTGTGCTAGGCCAAACAAGGTGTGGCATAGAACTCAGGCCTCTAGAAAAATTCCCCCTGAGGGACACCAGCCACCACCTTGGGCGTCCTCTCTTCCTCCCAAACACTGATACCCACCCCTGCTCCCGGCCCTGCAGGAGCCGATGGGATGGACCAGAGGACTTTTGAGCAGGACTCCCTGCCAGCATGCCTCTGCCTTGGTGGCCCTGTCTAATGCAGCTGGAAGACACCTGCTCACATGAGCTGACACTCCAAATTAGGGAGCTCTGCTAATGTGAAGCGGAGACACCGCAGACACTGACAAAGGAGAAAGGCGAGCAAGAGATCCACGGGTGCAGCCCCTCCTCCTCCCTTCAGCTTTGCGGGTTCCCAATTTGGGGTTCCAGCAGCGGAACTGCTCTTGTCACACTACAGTTGAGGACCTGAGACAGACTCTGGCACTTCTCATTTCAGTGCTAAAAGCTCAGAGAAGAAGCAGCTGCTCCTGTCGTGACAATGTATAATAATGGCTCTTCGCCCTCATAGAGAGCTTTTATTTCCAAAGCATTTAAGAAACATTAACTAATTAACAAGTTTCTTGAAGGCTCTGGGTCTCTGTATATTTATGGAAACTCCATGTACACAGAACAGTTTCTTCAACTGTGGAGAAAGGGAGCATCCCTAGTACAATCATTTGTTGGGGCCATAAAATTAAACTAATGTGCACTTGAAATTGCAAAATCTGAGAGATAGGAAACTAGTTCTCCTTTTTTTTTTTTAAATCAAACTTACTGGATTAATGAATGAAACCTAAGTGAGTGACCAATACGGTGTGTAGTGGGACAAGAAAAGGCAGACAGCCCCTGAAGATTCCCTCTTAGAATTGTAATAACCAAATCAAAATCTCCTTCCTCCTCCTCCTCCTCCTCCTCCTCCTCCTCCTCCTTCTTTTTTTTTAACAGAGATGGTAGACTCTGGAATTATAGCAGCAAGTTGCAAATGGTGCATAAAACAGAAGTCCCATGCCAGCGCACCAGGAGAAACTTGATGTAAGTCGCAGCGTATGCGGATGGTATGCGTGCTTAAGATTCATTGTCTTCTTCCATTGAGCCAAACATTTCCAGATAAAAAAAGATAATGAAAATGTTTGTTGACAGTTTTCAAGTCTTTTGATTTCCCCCCTTCCTGCCTACCCAGTACACTTTGCATGAGGGGGCTTCAAGGAACAGAATGCTTCCTGTCTTCTACTTTTGCTTTGAAGAAAAGGCCTCACTAACACTCAAACTATCTCAAAAAAAAAAAAAGTTTTCCCACTTTTCTGTGTTTTGATGAAGTGAATTCCACCTCTGTGACACACGTAACAAGAGGTCTTAGGGGAAGTTGCAGGAAAAGGGCCCCATCTTGGGCTCTTTGTAAGTCAGAAACTACTTCATTGGTGATAGGTCTTCTTCCAGGGAAAAGGATGATCCTGAAGCAGAAACACCAGGCAGCATGTCAGTCCTGCCAGTGAAGATGCTGAGGATCCTGCTGGATGTGCCTCCAGCCCCATCAGGCCTTGCCCCGGGGATACAGCTTTGCTGGTCCAGTGATACTGGCGGGTGAGGCCAGCATGCTGTCACTCACTCTACTCAGCAGAGTTTGCATTTCCAGCCCCCCAACAGCAACCATGAGTGGGTGAGCTAAATTGCAGTGGACATTTCTGAATCCCCATCACCACCTTCCAGTGCCCCAGAGAGAAGAGAGTGATTTGCTAATGGAAAGAAGCATGGCAAAATCCATCACTTGCTTTAACTTCTTCATTCACCTCATCACCTTAAAAGCACTCAGAATTTGTTCTGCAAGCCTGGGGACCTCGCAACGACTGCAGAGAATGTTCATGGCTGGAAATGACCACCTCATCAGGACTGAGGCCCCAAGTCACCCTAGATGCTGGTGGACTTTAAAACCATGGGAGGGAAGGGGCTCTATCTTCAGTGATCAAGTTCAATGCAATGTTTCGCAAAGTCAATAGAAAAGCTACACGAGGATCCAGACTACATCCCTTCTTCTTCTGCCTGTAGTCTCAAGGGAAAGAGTAGATGAGACAGAGCTGGAAGTAAGTGGGAACAAAAACCAAGTGCCTGGATTCCAGCTTCCATTATGGCGACTACTAACAGTATGACCTTGGGTAAGTCCTTGAACATTCTAAATAAAATTGTCTCATTGATTCAAAAACGAAAGAAACAAAACAAGTAAAATGAAGTCTTAGCTAGTGTAATAAAGCAAGAAAAAGAATTAAAAGGCTTATAGATTGGAAAAAAGGAAATAAGACTGTCCTTATTTTAAGATAACATGATCGTCTATGTAGAATACCCTGAAAAATCTACAGAAAAACAGCTTTATTTATTTTTATTTATTTTTTTAAAGATTTTATTTATTTATTTGACAGAGAATGACACAGCGAGAGAGGGAACACAAGCAGGGGGAGTGGGAGAGGGAGAAGCAGGTCTCCCCTCGAGCAAGGAGCCCAATGTGGGGCTCGATCCCAGGATCCTGGGATCATGACCTGAGCCAAACGCAGATGCTTAACGACTGAGCCACACATGCACCCCAGAAAAACAGCTTTTAAAACTAATCAGTAAGTTTAGCAAGGTCACAGGATTCAAGGTTAATGCTTAAAAATTAATTATATTTCTGGGGCGCCTGGGTGGCTCAGTCGGTTAAGTGTCTGACTTTTGGTTCTGGCTCAGGTCATGATCTCATGGATCATGGGACTGAGCCCTGTATTGGGCTTCACGCTCAGTGGGGAGTCTGCTTGAAGATTCTCTCCCTCTGCCCATTCCTCCCTTTCTCTCTCTCTCAAATAAATAAATTAATCTTTAAAAAATTAATTATATTTCTATATACTAGCAATCAATCATTGGAAACCAATATTAAAAAAATGTTTACAATAAGCTCCAAAAAGTGAAATATTTAGGTGTAAATTTAACAAGACATGTAGAGAGGTTCTGGTGTCAAAAACTACAAAACACTGATGAATGAAATTAATAAGTGGACAGAAACACAACATTCATGGCGAGAAGACTCAAGATAGTTAATATCTCAATTTTCCACAAACTGATCTGTAGATTTAGCACACTTCCAAGAACACCCCAATAGGATCTTTTGTAGATATTGGCAAGATGGTTATAAAATGCACAAGGAGAGACAAAGGAACTAGAGAAACCAAAACAATTTTGTAAAAGAAAAAATAAAATTAAAGGGCTCACATTGCCTGATTTTAAGACTTGATATAAAACTATGGTACTCAAAACAGTGATACTCGTGAAATCACACATACATTGATCAATGGAACTGAATAGAGAGTCCAGAAACAGAGCTACCAAAATATCGACAGTTGATTTTGTAAAGACTTTATTGTCTTAAGGGAGTTTTAGGTTTACAACAAAATTGAAAGAGAAGTACAGAGATTTCCTATGGGCTCCCTGCCCCTACCACATACATAGCTTTTCCCATTATCAGTGTTACTCATTCAAGTGGTACAGTTTTTACCAAGGATGAATCTGTAATGATACATTATAATCACCCAAGCCCATAGTTTGCCTTGGGGTTCATTTTCAGTGTCATATATTCTATGGGTTTGGACATTTGTAGTGACATATATGTATATGGACATATAGTGACATACACTCATCATTGTAGTCATTATAATATTATACATTATAACATCATTCATTCACTGTCTTAAAAACCCTCTGTGCTCTATTCATCCCTTCCTCTCCCCAGATTCTTGGCAACCACTGATCTTTCTACTGACTCCATAGTTTTGCCCTTTCCAGAATGTCATAGAGTTGGAATCATACAGGAAGTAGCTTTTACAAGTTGACTCCTTTAACTTAGTAATATGCATTTCAGTTTCCTTCAAGTCTTTTCACGGCTTGGTGGCTCATTTATTTTTAGCCTTGAATAATATTCCATTGTTTGGAGGTACAGTTTATATATCCATTCACCTACTGAAGGACATCTTGGTTGCTTTCAAGTTTGGACAATTTTGAATAAAACAGCGATAAACATCCATGTGCAGTCTTTTGTATGATTGAAATTTTCTACTCTTTGGGTAAATACCTAGGAGTGTGATTGCTGAATTATGTGGTAAAAAATATATATATTCCTAGGAAACCACCAAACTGTCTTCCAAAGTAGCTATACCAGTTTTAATTGCCACCAGCAATGAATGAGAGTTCCTGTTGCTCCTCATCCTCATCAACATTTGGAGTCTTTAGTGTTCCGGATTTTGACCACAGTGTGCTAGTGATATCTCAGTGTTGTTTTAATGTTCATTTGCCTAATGACAGATGATGTGGAGCATATTTTCACATTCTTATTTGTCATTTGTGTATCTTCTTTGGTGAGGTATACGTTAAGGGCTTTTGCCCATTTTTAAATTGGGTTGTTTTCTTATTGCTCAGTTTTAAGAATTTTTTGTATATTTTGGATAACTTCTTTATCAGATGTGTCTTTGGAAAATACCTTCTCCCAGTCTGTAGCTTGTCTTCTTATTCTCTTGACATTGTGTTTCACAGAGCAGAAGCTTTGTACTTTAGTGAAGTCCAGCTTATCAATTATTTCTTCCATGGAATGTGTCTTTGGTGTTGTATCTAAAAAGACATCACCACACCCAAGGTCATCTAGTTTTTCTCCTGTGTTATATTCTAAGATATTTATGGTTTTGCATTTTACATTTAGGCCCATGATCCATTTTGAGTTAATTTTTGTGAAGGGCATAAAGTCTCTGTCTACATTCATTTTTTTTTTTTTTTTGCATGTGAATGTCCAGTTGTTCCAGCAGCATCTGTTGAAAAGTCTTCCTCCATTGTATTGCCTCTTGTCCTTTGTCAAAGATCAGTTGACTATATTTGTGTTGGCCTTTTTTGGACTCTCTGTTCTGTTCCATTGATCCATTTGTCTATTCTTTCGCCAATACCACACTGTCTTGATTACCATAGATTTACAGTAAGTCTTCAAGTAGAGTAGTGTCAGTTCTCAACTGTGTTCTTCTTCAATATTGTATCAGCCATTCTGGGTCTTTTGCCTCACCCTACACTTGAAAATCAGTTCATCAATATTTACAAAATAACTTGCTGTGATTTTGATTGGGATTGTACTGGATCTTTACATCAAGTTGGGAAGAACTGACATCTTGACAATATTGAGTCTTTCTACCCATGAATGTGGAATATATACCCATTTATTTAGCTCTTCTTTGATTTCATTCATCAGAGTTTTGTGGATTCACTTACACTAATACACTTACAAGAACAAGTTGTTCTTGTACATGTTTTGTTAGATTTATACGAATTTTAATTTTGGCGTGCCAGTGTAAATGGTATTGTGTTTTTAATTTCAATTCTACCTGTGCATTGATAATATATAGAAGAGCAATTGCCTTTTTTATATTAATTTTATGTCTAGTAGCTTTTCTCTAACTGCTTATTAGTTCCACTTTAAATCAGTTCTTTCAGATTTTCTACATAGATGACCATGTCATTTGCAAACAAAGGTGGTTTTCTTTTTCCTTCTTTCTCTTTCTTTCTTTCTTTCTTTCTTTCTTTCTTTCTTTCTTTCTTTCTTTCTTTCTTTCTTTCTTTCATCTGTGTACATTTTATTTCCTTCTCTTACTGATTGCATTAAGCAAAGACATCTAGTCTGGTGTTGAAAAGGAGTGGTGAGGGCATCTGGGTGCTTAGTTGGTTAAGCGTCTGACTCTTGAATTTGGCTCAGGTCATGATCTCAGGGTCATGAGGTCAAGCCCCATGTTGGGCTCGGTGCTCAACAGGGAATTTGTTTGAGGATTCTCTCTCTCCCTCTGCCCCTCTCCCCACTCTCTCTCTCTTAAAAAAAATAAATGAATCTTTAAAAAAAAAGAAAAGGAAAGAAAGAGTAGTGCGAGTGGACATTCTTGCCTTGTACCTGACCTTAGGGGGAAAGCGTTGAGTTTCTCAACATTACGTACTATGTTAGCTGTAGAGTTTTGTTGATAGTCTTTATCAAATTGAGAAAGTTCCCCTCTATTCCTAGTTTACCAGAATTTTTATATGAATAGGTGTTGAATTTTGTCAAATGCTTATTCTGCATCTATTGATATGACCATGTGATTTTTCTTTTTTAGTTTGTTGATGTGTTGGATTACATTGATTTTGATTGCTGAACCAGCCTTGCATACCTGGAATAAATCCCAATCATTTGTGGTGTTTGATTTTTATATACTTTTTTGAATGTGATTGGTCAGTATTTTGTTGAGATTTTTTGCATCAATATTCATGAGAGAAATTGGCCTGTAGCTTTTTTTTTTTTCTTGTAACATCTTTGTCTGGTTTTGGTATTAAGGTAATGCTGGCCTCACAGAATGAGTTAGGAAATATTCCCTCTGCTTCTATCCTCTGGAAGAGATTGTAGAGAATTGGTATAATTTCTTCCTTAACTGTTTTATAGAATTCACCAGTGAACCCATCTGGGAAGTCAATTGATTTTTGACCAAGGTACAGTGGCAATTCAATGAAAAAAAAAAAAAAGGTAGTCTTTCTGTAGCTGTACATTCATATGCAAAAATATTAATTTCAACACATATCCTATACATTATACAAAAGCTAACTCAAAATAGATCACAGCTCTAAATATAAAGCATGAAACCATAAGGCTTTTAGAATAAAACATTGGGAAAATATTCATGACTTTAGGTTAGGCAAAGAATTTTCAGATACAACTCAAAAAAGAGAATTAAAAGACAAGATACAGGCTGGGAGAAAATACTTGCAAATTACATATCTGAAAAAGGAGTTGTATGAGAATACATAAAGAATGCTCAAAGCTTAATGGTAAGGAAACAAGCTACCCAATTTTACAAAAGGGCACACGATTTGAAAAGACACTCTACCAAGGAAGAGACAAATGACAAATGAGCCCATGAAAAGATATTCAACATCACTAGACAACAGAAACATGCAAATAAAACTCACAATACTTATTAGAATGGCAAAAATAAATAAACAAAAACACAAAAATTTTGACAATGCCAAGTGCTGGTGTGATGTAGAACAACCAGCACTCTCATGCATTGCTGGTACAAATGCACAACATCCAGCCCCTCTGGAAAGGTCTCACAGTTTCTTATAAACATGTACTTACCATATGATCCAGTGATCCCAATCTTGATGTTTATGCAAGAGAAAGGAAAACATATGTTTACATGTAAACCTGTATGTGAACGTCTGCAGCGGTTTTATTCCTAATCATTGAAACTGGAACTAACACAAATATCTCCCAAGGGATGAATGGTCAAAGGCACTCTGGTACATCCACTCCATGGAACACTACTTGGCAATTAAAAGCCATCAACTATGGATGCATCCCACATGGATGAATCTCAAAGGCATTGTGCTGGCTCTAAGACATACCTCTCCAAAGGTTGATATTGTATGATTCCACTTATATGACATTCTCACAAAAGCTGGGATACATGGGTAGAGAGCATACTGATGGGCTTTTGGAGGATTTGACTACAAAGGGGCAACACAAACAGGTTTTGGGAGGTGATGGGGTTTTTGTGCATCCTGATTGGTTTGGTGGTTACATTAACCTGCATATATGTTAAAACTCATGAAGTCATACACTAGCGCCCCTCTGTTAACTTTGCTGTATGTTCATTTAAATATTTTTAAGTAAAATAAATAATGATTATATGCTTTACCTGTCTTATTCATGGATTTATTAATATTTTAAAGCCCCAATAAAGGGAAAATGTTGATATAAAATTAAGCATCTTTGTAAGTTCCAATATTTAAGATGTTCAAGAAACTGTTCAGAATCTAAGCCCCCTGCTTCACTATAAGTAGGAACACAATTTCTTCAGACTCAGAGCCATCATTTGTCTCGTGTAGTTCAATGCACCAGAAGCGGAGACGTCCACAATGTGACCTTCCTGTCCGGACTCTTGCTCGCTTTAGAGGGTAGTGGAACATTTTTATGGGCTGGACTGTGTCCCCCAAAATCCATATGTTAAATTCCTAACCCTCAATGCCCTAGGATGTGACTGTATTTGTTCTTTAAAATGGTAACAAAGTTACATTAGCGTGGGTCCTCATCCAATATGACTGAGGTCCTCATAAGAAGTATGGACACAGATGTATATGGGGAAGACTGTGTGAAGACATGGCCAGAGGACGGCCATCCACCAGCCTAGCACAGAGGCCTCAGACCCTGCTGATACCTTGATGTTGGGCTTAAAGCCATGAGGATTGTGTTGTTTGAGCTGCTCAGTCTGTGGGATTTTGTTGCAGCAGCAGATCATTCCAGGCGGCCAGGTGAGTGACGCTTCGGTTCCCCACAGAGTCCCACACCTCATGCGAGGCACAAACGGGTTAATTAAAACATCAATTGTAAAATCAGATCAGGCCTCCACTGTCTGCTTAAAAGTTGCATCTCTAGATTTTACATGAATTTTTAATTTTAGGTGACTAGAAGTGACAGTGGAGGAGATCATTTGTGTAATTACAGCAACAATCGCCGAGGAAGGAGCACCTCTCAAAAGAATGGAAAACGTGAACTGGATTTGGTGGCGAGGGAGGCTGGTGGTGGAGTTGCAGGAGCCCCTGGAGCCCCTGGGGTCACTGGGGGACCTGCCGCCTTGCAGGGCAGTAGGGCATTGACTTCCCTTGTTTGAGGGAAAGGGTGCTGTTCATTCTGGGGGACACGCAGCATTTGCTTCAGAAGCACGTTTTGCTGGGATTAGAAAAAGAGAAGGAAAGCTCCATCACGCAGGTATCAGCTAACGAGAAGTCAGACAATGAAGGAAGCCAGATCTCAGCCATTGTTCACTCCTCTGAGCTTCCTGTTCAAAGTGATTGTGTCCTCTGCAGTCCGCATGGCTCCATTTGGCTCTCCCCGATCAGATATGATATCCAAGGCATTTTGGTGACTATCAGCAGAGTAATTAAGCTGGCAGTCTGTCCGTGCAGCAAAAGCCAGGATAAAAAGCTCTACAGTGACTAAGTCTGGAAAAGGCAGGAGTGGGAATGGTCGATTTCCACTGCGGAAGTTGGCCTGATGAAGGAGAAGCCACAGAGCCAGAGGGGGTGAGGCAGGCAGATAAACGGGGTGGGGGGGGGGAAACAGTCTGAGGGCAGGATTCTTCTTACTTCCCCAAACCTCGAGTGTCGACCTGCTTCCAGTTCAAACCACTGCAGAGAAAGGGAAGAATTAATCTGCTGGGGCTTTTAACACAGAGATAACACCACTGTCGGATACTGATTCCCGGAAAACCGATTCCTGTTAAATATCTAGGTCAGGTTTAAGAGCAAATATAATGTTTTTATTGCTTATGGGAAGATCACAGCTAATTAGCCTAAGTTATATAAAGCATAGCCCGTGAAAGTTAGAGACAGTTTCCTTTGCCCTCTGAACAGTTGTCCCCCGCGGGCCCTGAATTGTGCCTCCATGCTGTCATCCGAGAGGAGCAGGTAGCAAGCAGCCCCCAAGCTCCACTTAAAACAATGATTTTTTTTTTTTTTTTTTTGGAGGGAAAAATAATTCAACAGGTGGAAATAACTAGTGATTTCCTTTGCCAGGTTTTGGTGGCCATAACCTAAATTCAGTTTCGGATGGGAAGGCTTGGGAATCGTAATTCAGATCTTTCTTGCACGTTCTGAATGCTGTTACTAGGACCGACGCTGCCATTTCCAAGGACCTGGATGATTGATTTGGGAACGTGGCCAGGATATCAAGTTTGTTATGGAGATGAGCCCACAGACAAGCAGGACTGCTGGGGCCTTCAGATCGTCCATTTATGAAGGATCGTCCTGAGAACAAAGGGAAGGTTCCCACCTATGCCAAGTGCCTGGAGATTTTCTTTCTTATGATTGCATTTAGTTCAAATCTTTCCCTCTGATTTCTCTGGTTTACTACCCCTTGAAGGGAAAAGAGAAACACCTTGATGGCTCCTAGAAATGGATGCTCTGCTTGAGAAGTCAAGGCGACAGTGGCAAACAATTAATGGGGCCTAAAATAATGTCCCCTCTAACTGAAAGGTCCCTACCTGAGCATGGAGGTTATTGGCTTATTCAAACCCCACTTCCCCTTTGCAAAGAGCCCCTCAGGGCGTGACTCTTCTGCATTCAATATTCGTTTAAATTGCACATATTTTGGTAATAAGGCGAACACTAGTATTGAAGTTCTAGACTTGTGCATCCATGTCCCATGGAGATTCGCAGCCATAGTGTTGTCCAGGTGGCATCTGCACACACAGGAGCTGACCTCCTGTACCTGCTCTCTGGACAGCCATTTCCAGGAAGAACGGCTTATGCAAAAAAGAGCCTTTCTTTTGTGGACTCCCAAGGGAAGGACTCCTGGTAGATGAAACACAGTCACATCAAAAGAGGAAAAAGACCCCTGATCGTAATTCCAGCCAGACCAGCAGCCCAAATGCAAGTTCACTGTGGGCAAGCACACTTCGGCTCCTTTGCTCTTCTGCCAGGAGTTCAAGAGACCGTGAGAGGAAAGCAGCAACCAAGTCTAGATCCTGCTCAGGGCAGGGCAAGCACCCTTTGCTGCTTCATCCGGGACTTCAGCTGTCCGTTGCTGGCTTGCTAGATCCAGAGACATTTCCTTAGGAAGGGAGACAAAACATTTCGCACAGGTAGACAAAATGAGAGTTTGAGTGTTAGAGCAGAGAGGAAGACAATGTTGGGTGTGAGACACTATGGCACGGGGGTGGGGGGAGAAATCAAGGTGCCATAGGACCAACTGTGACATTAAAGTATTAAAAAGGAAAACAGGATTCTTAGTTAATTATGCTTTGCCCATAATCATTCATAAGGTGAGTGAAGGGATTGCTCTTTTGCTAAGAGAGTTTTTAAAGGGTTCTTCTGGAATGAGAGATGCTGACAGATTGAAGGATGGCAAACCCCAGTCTCTAAGAAGGGGGCTCGGGCAATAACCAGCACAGAGACAGCACGTCTGACCCTGGTGTAGGCAAAATCCTAGAGACATTAATAAGGGATGAGATCACAAAACATCTGGAGAAATAAACCAGGACGGCTCATGAGGGCAAGGGCTGTCCAGGAAATGCGAGGGAGTCTGAGCCAGGAGATGTTGCGGAAAGCAGAGCCTCGAGGGCCCGGCCGCATTCTGATCAGCTCTAGTCACCGACACCCTGACACCTTTCCCAAGTGAGACGCACGACAGGCCGGGTGAGTGAGACCACCTCATAGGGCCGAAGAGTATGTCTGAAAGCAGTCTGCTAGTGATGGCAGGAAGCCCGGCGCTCAGAAGGGCTTGAGGAGGGGACACTGGGCTCGGCCGCATGCTTGGGACCACTGCCCCGCAGAAAGATCCAGGCTTGAATAAAACGTGTGGAACACTTGCTAAGGAGAGTCGGGGCTCTTCTCCTTTCAGGTGACAGACATCTGAGTCAAATAACTTTTGCAAAACATGAACTTCTTAGTTCATGTGGCAGAAAAAGAAACTGGGAGATTGGACAAACTGTGGCAACCAGCTACCCCATGGCGGGGAGAAGAGAGAACGGGTTCCTCTGCACCTCCCCCTGTCTCTCTCCCCTCTCGCCTCCCCCCCCCCACATCTGTTTTTCTTCTCTTTTTTGGCTTCCATTTGGCTTGATTCTGCAGACAGACAGACAGACTCCACACAACAGGAAAGCCAGCCAAGAACAGCCTTGAATTCACAGCCCCAGAGCTCAGGCGAGAGACATTTTTCCTGGAGTGCACCTGTATCAGCTGCCACGTGGGCCCTTCGAGGTCCCATCTGGTCACATGCCCGCTGCTTAGTCCAATGGCTTTACTCAGAGGATGGGTCTGTAGTCAGTGGTCCCAATAGAGACACATGGTTGAGGGGTGAACAACCCATAGAGTGAGGAGCGTGGGCTGAATGTTGAGCCGACACAAAGCAGTGCATAGAGTCACTGTGTCTCTTTCTACAGATTCTGGAGGCATATCAACATTTTGAAAGTGGTTTAGAGTCTTGAATGCTCCACTTTCCCCTGTTTATTACTCTCAGTATGAAACAAATTCTGGCTATATGAATTTAGAGTTTGCTTGGATGCTGGCAAAAGGGAAATTCAGTGCAATATCTTCCCTATTATTTTGAATCACAATGACATCACCTATGAATGTGAAGCCCTTTGGGGGTACGGTGGTCCTCAGCACAAGAGCTGGACTGACTTGGGCATCATCTTGGTTTGTTGTTGAGAAAAAATGGTGCACACTGCACAGAAAGTAAGCTCGTCTACACACTTGGGAGCCCAGAACCCCGACAGCCTGAGCTCATTGCCCACACTCCACTCTGCTGAAGAAGGACCGTTGGCTGACCACACCACCAGCTTTCACAGCTACCGAAGCCAGATGTTCTGAGCTAAGAATAGATGGGGCCATTCAGAAAGCAGAGGATGTCATTAAGGACTAAGTAGGAAAGTCAGTAGGAAAGTTGAAGCAGACACATAGCTGACTCTTCTTGAGTCTTCCTGCTCTCATTCTTGCACACTCCCCCGGCCCCCAATTCACATTCTCTACTGTAAACTTTTCCCTTGATCCATATGATGTGATCCCACACCACTGCCATGATAAAACTATGACAACACCCAGCCTCCTACCAAGCTGCAGTCTCTGCTTTTTCTGATCTTCCTTTGCAGGCCTTTCTATTGCTTATCATCTCTTCCTTATTCATTGGATGCTCTTCCCTAAGTTTCTACAAAGCTGTTTATTTGTCCTCATTTGGTTTTAGCTTGAAATTCGCACCTGTAAGGGAGAAGCTTTGGATCCTCCAAACAAAAGTCGCCCCCCACTGAATTCCCTTCAGAGAATTTTGTCTTGTATATTTCTCTGTCTCTGCAAATGGGATGGAACGAGAGGCGGGGCTTTGTCTCCTTCCTACTCATCAGCGGTGCCCGAGGAATGGACATCCTGCAATTAAATGTGCTTGAGGAGATGAATGATGGGTGGGACCTGTACCCCACAGGATGCAGAGCACAGTGTTGCTACTGAGCACCTGGGAAGCATGGTCTGAACATTCACTGGCTGGGCAATTAGCAAGTCCCACGTGAGGGCCAAAAGATATTTGTCCTTTGGGGAAGCAAAAATTGGCATCCACCCCACATCTGGTGAGTGTCACCTAGCTGGAGAACGTGCTGGTTCCTCAGATGTGCATTTTATTGTTGTTGTTGTTGTTGGCACCTTGTAAGCAGTAGTATTCTTTCAGAGCTGGGAAGGATATACTTTTTCTTCTTCTTCTTCTCCTAAGGGTTCCTGAAGCCCTCTAGACACAACCCTTGGACTATTGGTTGAATGAACGGATAAATGAATGAATGAATGAATGAATGGATGGATGGATGAATGAGTGAATGAATAAGTACTAAGGGTATTGTTCAGAGTAGATGCTCAATAAATTATTTTAACTAAATAAGCAATTAACTGAAGATATAAATAAATAGTCTTCTTAGGTTAACAGTTAAAAATGCAGTGACCTAAATCAAACATAAGACAGGGAAGACATAACAAAACCTCACATGCTGTTTCTACCTATTCTACCCACACAAGTCAGCCAGTCTCCCCCACCGCCACCCCCGAGTGCTGGGAGGCTGCAGGAAGCAAGTGGGGAGGCAGGAGCTCCTGTGTTGACAATTGGCATGGATAGTGACAAACAGGCTGGAGTCACCATTGCCCATTGTTCACACAAATAAACCAATCGGACCAAATTTGATTTTTACATAAATTAAATTTAAACAATGGATTTCCCTTGCTTTTCTAATGAAAAGTCATCAGCCCGAGTAAATTTCTTTCCCCGTTTATTTAGAAGTTATATGGACACAGCCATGGACATAGATAGAATTATAGTCATTAAGTCCACTTGATAGGCCAGAGTCAACAGTGTGACCAGGTACATGGATGCTCACCAAGATCAGGGTGGTTCTCAACCGGAAATGCTCAGCACGCAGGCATGCGCATGTATGTACCCAGGCTGGCACTCAAGATCTATGGGGCCGGCAGCAAATAACCAGCGTCTGGTGTCTGAGATGGCACCAAAGTCGATGGGGAATGCCCCGGTGGGATCAACATGCAGACTGCAATTAGACCGGCACGGAACTATTAATCACACAGCATACCATGAGGAGGCTGGCTGGCTGAGGTCAAGGTCCCGTAAGTAAGGGTATTAGCCATGGATGTGACACGGGGTGCTTTTCCAACCTGCTCATTAAAGAAGTAATTGGTAGGTCAGGAAATTGCAGACACTCATCTGAATGAGCTAGGAAAGAAGCATGAGGAAAGGGCAAAGTTTTGTCATGTATATAAGAATTCTCTTGCTTTAAATGCCATATTCTTTGTTGCTTGACATATTCACATTATCCCAGAGGCCATTTTAGCTGGTCTCCAGCTGTGAAAAAGACAACATCACATCTGTGGTGTCAGGTGGAGGCAAACACAACAGGAAAAAATTAATTGAAAAATCTTGTTCAGATATTTTGTGGAGAAATTAATAATGCACTTGCTTTGTAGAGAGATGGCCTGTTTTTGTGTCATGTGAAGATGCTCAATACATATTTGAATAGCTTTTACTTTGAAGGTACTGATAATGCAAGGGCAATTCATAAAGATATAAAAATATAGATATTACTCAGTGGCTTTACTAAAAGGTAAATACACTAGATTTATCAAGGTTTATGTACTAAAATATCTGTACTGATCATACAATGGATTTCTGTTATTGTTGGTTTTGTATTTTTAATTAATTTAAGTGAAATATTTTCTGACCAGCCGACACACATTCACGTGCCTTGGGCGAGGATGGGTGAATTGGATCCCGGAATCTCATCCCGGGAACTGTGTGCACACCGGATCATCCCGTGCCTACTGATCTCCATTATGCACAAATATGCAGGCACCTTCATTGCCCAACACTTGGCTGGTGTGGGGGAGCCAGAAAAGGCAGGCAGAGGATTCCCCTTGACACAATTAATCAATTTTGCCATCAGATCATGTGAGTATCACATCAATTACTATCAATTTTTTTGTTAACATGACTCAAAACCACTTGTAAGATTCTATTTGCCAGTCTTTTAATTGTATCAGTAAAAATGAATTTCCACCCGATATGGTAATTAAACTAAATATGTGATAATGCATTTGATTAGCGACAGGAAAACAGAAGATCGAAATGAAAGGACATCAACGGATGCCTTCCCATAGGTCTCTCCCCAGAGTTGCTCCCTTACCCTGCTTTCTGATCTGAGTTTCCTACACTGTTGACCCCAGAAGCTCAACTCCTGAAATAGGTCCCACGGGTTGTATTTATGCCCCAGGATGTGATTCCCGTGATGCCCAGGAAAGAAACCCAGCTTCTGACCTTCCCCGAGGTGACTGTGGGGGCTTGGGCAGCCCGCTTCTCCATGCCCCTCCCCTGCCATGAGGGAAAAATTCCCTTTTCCTTCTGCCCTGGCTCAGCCTCCACAATGCTTCTCCTGGCTCATGGGGGTTGGTCACCCCCTCCATGATAAACCATAGCATTTGCCTTTGAGCAAAATGATCCCCCTCTTCCCAGGGGACAGCTGAAGCCGATCCAGCAGATGGCCAGCATCAGGAGGAGGTCCGTGTGCCGGCTCCGCTGCGATCCGGGCAAGGTACTCGGCTTTCCCCAGCCTCACCTCTGCCGTCCAGGAAGTGGAGAAGGTAATTGCCTCTGTCAGTGCTATGGAGCACATTATCTGCTAACAGGGTGGAGAAGCATATGCTGGAAGGCCACACACGAGAAGGTACAAGGCTGCTCCATTCCTCATCTCACTGATGATAAATACACTGGCCCGGTTTCATTTCAGATTTCTAGGATGAAGTAAGCACTGATCATATTTGTCATTAAGCTCATAAGGACTCATCTCTATGCTGTATTAACATGACTTGAGGACTAGCCTCCTGCTTGGTAAATTCTTACTGAAGACAAACGGCTGAGGCCATAGGGAAGAAAGGGAACTGGGACTCGCTTTGGTTTCCTTGTCTCAAAGGGGATGTAGCTTGGGCATGCTCAGATCAGGGAGTCCTCGGTATCTATTCAAATGCTCAAGAATTCCCTCCATGTTTAGGGAGAGCATGGCGTGCAATCAGCCAAGCTGGGTGTGCTTCAGAGAGAGGCCAGAGGGACCAGGAACGTCAAGGGGTTTTTCACGATGGAGTGTAGGTATGAATCTGACAAGGTGCAAGCTGGCCCGAACATTACCTGGAGCACCTACGCTGGGCTGCAGACAAAGCCCCTGCGACATGGAAGAAACCACCTTCCGGAGGTTGCGAAATCAGATGAGATGAAATAGTTGGTGTCATAAAAAGGCATGTAGCCAAAGGAAGGCTGCATTACAATAGTGTCTTTATGGAAGTGCATGTGACAACCACATGAATATCAAATGAATTCATTATGATCACTGCTATTTCCATGAATACCAAATGAATGTATAATGACTGGACTCTTAAAGTGTTACCAATTTAAAAAAAAAATCCTAGAAATAATGGGGAAATTAATCTCATTCCATGCTGAAGAAGTATTTTAGAAAAAGTCTTGGAAATAGTTAGATGGTTGGCAACCAGGAGTTTCCAGACGTTGCCACAGCTCATTTATTCTCCCAGCTCTGTCCGGAATCTATTTCAATTGCAAAGTATTCTCAGCCGTGCCCCAGCAGAGAAGGCGCCCGAATTTGTTATCTGAATGAGCACACATTTCCTTCCTTTGCGGAGTTCTTCACTAGTCTGAGGATTCTTGACGTTGGAAAGTTTGTCCCACCCCGAAAGCAGAACCCTGACGGAGGCTCTTTCCCAACACACAGAATTGGAGATGCTTTGCCCACCTCTCCAGGAGAGGGAAAGGTTGGCATGGGTGCCAGGCCTCAACACAGCACACAGCTGTGCCCGGCTACATGACTGTTTTTCTATAAGTCATATTCCCAACAGATTTTAGGAGAAGCTAGCCTGTGCAAAACCAGGGGAGGAGCCCAAGTGGTCCAGGGTAGGACACTGACGAGTGAGTTTGGAGATAGGGCTTCCCCGTTTTTGTGGTCCCCGAACACATCCCTTCTCCGGACATTGGGGTTGACAGGACTGTCTAGCCTCCCCCTTGGCCCCATTCAGGTCTTTCTGGACCTCCAGGTCAGTGAGCAATGGTGACTGAAGCCTCAAGAGGGGGTCATTTGGTCTGTGTCTTTTCCAGGGCCCCAGACAGAAGACCTACGCTGCCAACCCAGGCCAGAGGAGAAGGCAAACCCAATGTGCATGACTCAAAATCAAATGGATTTCAGCCTAGGGCTGCTTGCTACCTGCTAGGCAGGAAGATATGGCGTCCACTCTAGGCAGGTTCATTGACTTGATGGAGTGCCTGCCTCAGCTGATTCACTAGCATTCTGCAAAGGGCACTGGCAGGGGGTGAGGAGGTGGGGCAGTTAAACCTGGCACCCCCAGCTTCAGAGGCCTCGGTCTGAGCTGCGAGGAAAAATACCATCCAACTCCCCGGGGCCATGCGGGTAAAGGATGATCTGTCATGTCCTCTGCTCTTCCTGGCTCCCAGGCAGGAATGGTCTAGAAAATTCATCACCAGGTCCTGCCCTGGAAAACCAACCTAAAGCAATTTGTCCTAAAATAGTTTTTCAGTTGAAGCAAAATAGGGGCTTTCTCTCTTCTCTTCCTT
Source organism: Zalophus californianus (assembly GCF_009762305.2). Classification (NCBI taxonomy): domain Eukaryota; kingdom Metazoa; phylum Chordata; class Mammalia; order Carnivora; family Otariidae; genus Zalophus; species Zalophus californianus. Next base: position 84,817,567 of record NC_045609.1, read on the forward strand.
CATTGCTTACCTGGGTGACCAAGTCAGGTCTTTCTAGGTCCATGCCAGGGAGTGGGGACGCTGATGGGAGAGATGGACATGAGATGGCATCCCAGCCCCTTCCAGTGTGGCAGCTTGATAAAAGGACTCGGCTCTCAGAGCCCAAGAAGGGAGCTGGATGCTGATTGACTCTAAGCCTTTTCCCTGGCCATTTGGCATTTGGTACCAACATGCCAGTGTTTGGAAGAAGCTGGAACTTGTAATTGATTTTTACACTATACAGAATATACAGGGTCGTGACGAAGACAAAGAGTTTGAATGTCAGACTGCCCAAGTTCAAACCTGAGTCCCTGACTCCCAATGTGCCTGTGCCTCAGTTTCTTCAGATGTGCCATGAGATGGCTGTTCTGTGTCCCTCAGAACTCAGTGCATCTAGTAAATGCAGTATCTGGCATCAAGCAAGTGCTCAACAAAATGTATGTAAATTTACCTGTCTATCCCTTTCACGGGTGTGTCCGTATGTGTGTATGTCCATCTTAAAGTGTATGTATGTATGTAATTTTAAATGCATGCATGCACATATACATATGGTGTCAATTATTAATAGCCCTAGGAGTCTGCCTTATCTTCCCCTGCAGTGCAGCAGCTAAATAGTGCTTCTATTCTGCGTAAGGATTTGGAGTGGAGTTCTTTTCTTTGAACCAAAGAATCTTGCACAAGTTTTGTGCTGATGATTCTACTTACATTCCAGTCTGAGTTTCCCCATCCCTGACTCTGATACCTGAATGATTCAGAAGTTCTCAAATGTTTGGCCAGGGCCAGGCAGGATTCACACAAGTCGTATCTTATTTTATTTTATTTTAGATTCATTTATTTATTTTATGGAGAGAGAAAGAGAGAGAGAGTGAGTGTGTGAGTTGGGGGAAGGGGCAGAGGGACAGGGAGAGAGAGTCTCAAGCAGACTCCCTGCTGAGCACAGAGCCCGATCCCATGACCCCTTGATAATGAGCTGAGCTGAAAGTGTAAGTCAGATGCTCAACTGACTGAGCCACCGAGGCACTCCACACAAGTGGCATTTTAAACAACATGTCGCAGAGCCTTCCCTGGGGGCTTCTGATGCAGGAGGTACAGGCTAGAGCCCAGAGAGGAGCTTTAAAACACCCCAGAAAGCTGTCAGGTGTGTTCACAGCAGAAGCACTGCCTGAGAACATTTCCTCACCACTGAACTCACCAGGTAGGTGTCAGTCAACTCATTCTCCTGCCCTGCTCCATCTCCACCTGGTAATAATGGGAAATGGGGAGGCCGCACGGGAGGAGCTGAAAGGACTGGGTCTAGAATTCAAAAGACGAGAATGTGTCATCATACTCTACATCTAAACTCATCAGAAGGAAGGAGTAAAATGGAGGCCAACCTCCCAGCCACACCAGGGAACAACGCCTGCTTCAGGGACCTCCAGGCACAGCTTGGGACAACTTGGGACACTTCGGATGCTAGGAACCTAACCTGGCGCACACCACCCCTCTGAGCATTTCCTGGGAAACCCCAGGTCATGCATACAGCGAACATGTCACTGCAGCCGCTGGGGCCTCCTCAGGGCCTCCTGCCCCTCCTCTCCGCCTTCTTGGGTCTGCCTCTCCCAGACCCCTCCATGCAGCATATTGTGGTCATGACCCATCACCTCACAACTTTCTTGTCTCCAGAATGCAAAATCCAAAAGAATGGTTCTGCTTGCTCAGGCTGGAGGCACCCGTCCGAGGCCGCAGGTGAGGGCCCGGGGGGTGGACGGGCCCAGGAGTCCCTCCAGAATCCCATGGAGTGAAGTGGTGGTGGGAGTGAGATGCCAAGTCTCACTTGATACCCATGGACATCAGAGCTCCTGGTTCAGGGACCTTGGACCTGGACTGAGCTTCACACCGTCAGCTGCCCTGCTTCTCAGGCCTTTGCATTCACTGAGTCACATCACCAGCTTTCCTGGGGCTCCAGCTTGCTGACGGCAGATTTGGGACTTGGCCTCCATAACCGTGTGAGCCAATTCCTGTCATAAATTCCCTCTTAGATCTATCTGTGTGTACATGTATATCTCCTATTGGTTCTGTTTCTCTGGAGAACCCTGACTGATACAAGGAATTTCAAAATAAAATGTTTAAAATAAGGGCAGGACCCTGGAGGCTCTCATTTAGTATTTTCAGAATGATTGCATTTTACCGGCTGAAGGGGATGATGTCCATTGACTGATCACAACAGACCTTGAATGGGGCACCCTCAGTCAAAAGCGGTTATTCTATCAGCGGTCGGCATAGGGTCAAGTCAGCTCCTTACCAAGACATGGGCACTCTTTCCCCCTACCCCGGGCCCCTGGCTCCTAAACTTATGGCAGAATGGTCCATCACTCCCTGTGGGTCTCAGATGCACCATGCTCTCCCCGGGCCCCAGGCCAGCACACGTTGTTCCTGATATCTGTTCCCACCCTTTTGATCCGGCCAACACTCACTGAGCCTCACTCAGTTTAGACGTCATTTCTTCTGAGGAGTCATTCCTGATGCCCCTAATACTGGATCTAGAGCCTGTCACCTACAGGAGCTGTCATAACGTTTACTTGGTGATCCCCAACTGGATTAATGGCCCAGTGCTGTGTGGGTTCATGCTTTGTGCTGGGTAAATATTTGTTGAGTAAATGAAAGAACACCAATAGTGTTTCTTCAGGTCATGGACAAGTAACCTCCTCAAGAGTAATGGTCTTGAGTTCTGCGCCTTCTCAAAGTCCCCCAACATGATGTTAAGCACAAACTTGGTTGCCATAGAGTTAATTGCTTGCTGGAAGAGCAAGAAAAGAAACTCAAGAAAAAGGTACTTGTATGAAATGCAACCAGCAGATGAGTAAGACAAAGGTAAATCATCACCTTCCCTAAGACATGCTTTCCCTGGCAGTGAACTTGGCATTGTTCCATTTATATGCCTAGGGTCAACCACAGGCCTTACAATGTGTAGCACAGGGCTGGAAGCTGGCTATATTCTCATGCTCACCCTGGGAGGCCCAAGCCTCCTGGCAATCAAGTTGATATGTATGCCCCTGACTTCACAATGGATCCTTTATCCTTTTACTATTTAACTGTGACACATTTTCCTTCTCCCATAAAATAGATTCCTTTTGATCTGAGTGACACCCACCCTGTTACTCAAGGGACAGATGATACCACAAGAATCATACTTGTCCCTGCCTTCAACGAGATCACAGTGTCTGGAAAAAGCAGATTTGTAATAAGGAGTTTCCACAATCAGGCAAGCCAGAGGGAGGTTCATGAGGAGGCCTGGGCAGGACCCAGGGAGAAGGGATGAGCAGTCAGGAGCAGCTCTGCCTCAGGATCCAGAAATCCTGATTTTCTGGGGATGTTCTGTGTCTTGTGTTAATGAAATGCTGTCTTGCACTGAAAGTAAAATATCTAACAGAAGGGTTTGAGAATGTGTTCTAGAATGGTAAAGGCAAATCGACAGTGACAGCTGCAGGTCACAGACCTGCTCTGTGCACCTCATCAGCAGGACCAGCTGAGTAATTTGCTGGGCCCAGGGCAAAATGAGAATGTGGCCCCTTTTAAAAAAAATTATAAGAATTTCAAGACGGTGACAACAGAGCCTTAGATTTTCCTTCTTAGCATGGAACCCAACAAAAGAAACCTCACAGATTGCTTGCCCATGAAGCCAGCCCTGCCCATCAGTCAAAAACTGGAATGGAACCTCACTCCTACTTTGCTGACGGGAAACCATTCAGCTCACCAGCAGGAAGCGAAAGCACAGGAGAGTACTAGGTTAAAACTCTGCTTGTCTTTTTTTTTTTTTTTTAAAGATTTTATTTATTTATTCATGAGGGACAGAGGGAGAGAGAGAGAGAGAGAAGCAGAGGGAGAAGCAGGCTCCCAAGAAGCTGGGAGCCCGATGCGGGACTCGATCCCAGGACCCTGGGATCATGACCTGAGCCGAAGGCAGATGCTTAACCATCTGAGCCACCCAGGCGCCCTCTGCTTGTCTTTTTGACTAGATCCTATCACCAAAGCCTTTCATGAAAGGATCATTGTCTATTTATGCAGACATGTTCTAGTCAAGTTCCCTTCCAAGAATGAACCACTGGATCCCATGATCTTCATTAGCCACCAAAAGGATTGTCTTTGCTTGGTTTTCCTCCCTTAATTGTGGGAGAAAATTAGTGAATTTCCTGAATAAATTCAATACTTATTCAGGAAAAATCTAAATAAAAGAAAAATGAAAACCCAGAGCAATTAAAAAGATGTGGGTGCCTGGGTGGCTCAGTCGTTGGGCGTCTGCCTTCGGCTCAGGTCATGATCCCAGGGTCCTGGGATCGAGCCCCGCATCGGGCTCCCTGCTCCGCGGGGAGCTTGCTTCTCCCTCTCCCACTCCCCCTGCTTGTGTTCCTGCTCTCGCTGTGTCTCTGTCAAATAAATAAATAAAATCTTTAAAAAAATTAAAAAGATGCAAGATAACCCCTCAGGAAGACAATTTGAAGGAGCAATTTTCAAAGTCTGGGAAGGCAGAAACATCTCATTTTTAATATCAGTTATATGTGGGTCTAAATTAAGGCAACATGTAAGGACATTATTTTAGCAATAGCCATCATGAGATGTATAATCAGTAACGCAGAATCGAATGCAAAGTTCATCCAGAAAAAGTAATTTAAGTATACATTTTTGAGATGTTCAGAGCAAGTTATAATATTAAAATACTGATTATCTTATTAACAATGCTGACCAAAATATGATTTATGCATGGATGGGAATGTTTGTAAACCTGGCTAAATGTCTTTTATTTGACAACTTTTAATATGAAATGAGAATAAGACAAATCTTTGTAGGAAAAAAAAAAGCCAATGCTGTTTCAATTAAATCATGGAAAAATCTCAGGAGAAGAATGCACATTAACACAACATTATCTCACTTTTGGGGGAAATAGATGGTTAGCGCCAATGCCTATGGATCTGAGATACAAAGCAGGTCAGCGGAAGAGCTCACAGCGCTTCTGTCCCTCACCGGAGGGGGGCTGGGGATGGAGAGAAGCTCGTGGCTGCCACCTCTTTCAGGAGCATTTCCGAGTCAACTTTTAGGTGAAACCACCAGGTTCGGCGCCCACGTCCCGGCTTTCTGGGCTGAGAGTGGAGGTACCACTGAGGGCTCTGTGGGTCTCTAAGAGTCTAGCCTGCCCTCTGGATGGTTCCAGAATATGTTGTGGGTTCTTCTACTTTGTATTAAGTATGTTCAACTTGTTTTCAAGTTCTAGAAAAATGATGCCTGCTTGGTCCCGCAGAGCAGAAATGACACATTCTAAACTTCATAGGGCAGCCCTGATTTCAGGTGGTACCCATGTGATCCCTTAAATCCCTCCTTCACATTTTTTGGCTACAAGCTGCCACCACCGCCTGCTGCTGCTTCTTCCCACCCCTCCTTCTCCCCTACCTCCTCTGCTGTTGCGACTGCGTCTCTTTCTTTTCCTCTTCTCCTTCTCCCCCTTCTTCTTTTTATTTTTGTTTTATTTTACTTTTGTTCCTGGCCCTCTGTGGGGTAGAAGAATTGTGACTGAATCAGAATCTTCCGTTAACCAAAAGTAAGTTTCCCCCGACCCCTGAGAAGGGTCACAATGATTGTTGGCTCCTATTGTCTAGCTCAAATATCTTGAGGTTGATCAACTGCGCCTTGAATTTTTGTTATTGGACCCCGTCCCTAACCAAGAGAGCCAGCCCCATGGTGGCCTGGGCGTATCCCGGCTTGCCAAACCAGCCATCACCTCTTTTCCTCCTGGCAACATGGAACCTCCTTCCAATGGGTTAACTAGGCCCTGCTTTTGTTGCCTGTCATGGCAATAGTCCTACAGGGGCTGTTTCCAGCTCCCATCTCAAGTGACTTCTTATTCACATTCTATTAAATTAATATGCACATTATACCAATGAACATTTTATATTTCTTCAATTATAATTCCCTACCCAAATATACTGCTTTAATTGCTGGGAACGCCAGCATTAAGTCCACATCTCTGTTTAACACAGGCTTAGATTTGTTTCCTCTCATCGTATAGCCACACCTTTTCACATGTCCTTCCCCAGTGAGGGCTGGTGGGACAAGCCACCTGAGACAGCAGAACTAGTCGTTCCCGAGAGAGAAGCCAGAGACCCCTGTCCTCAGATTGTGCAGGCTTTAGGGATGAGGGCGGTGGATTGCTGGCTGTTGGTTGTCTTCAGAGAGAAAATAAAGAGACAAAAAAATCTCCCTGTAACCGGGAATGAGAAACTGGAAGAGACAGACTCCACATGAAACGTGCCGTAGCCCAGACTGTGGTGGAGGCGGCCCGGTGACCAGTGCCCATAGCCAGCTGACCTTTCTCTCTTCCCAGCACCCTGCTCCTTACGGTCAATGGCTTTTTCTGTTGCTGCCTCCACTACCTGGAATACCTTCGGCCCCCTTTCCACCTGGGGAGCTCTTGCTGAACCTTCACGGACCATACCTGGTGAGCCACCTCCTGCATTCACTCAACATTCCAGTTTGTTCTGCATAGGAGGAGCTCAAGGTGACTAATCTGTGGCTAAGAGGCTTTACTAAGGCACCAAGAGCCCGTGTGGGTGGGCTTTGCCTGGGGAACAAGCTCAGCTTCTCTCCATTGAATGAAGGCAGGAAGAAACCAACAGAAGTGAGAACGAACAAAAATTAGACCCCTGGGCTCCATCTGGTACCACTCCGAAGCTTCAGGTGACAAACGAGTATACATCTAATGAACGCAGTGAAACCCAGAAGGTCGAAGCGTAAACAATAGTTGACAAGTGTCCTATTTTCTTCAACAGCTGAACCCACACTGACGCTTTCCTGTGGTACGTGCGTTCAGCTCTTGTCTATGCATGATTTAAACATTTTCTCATGACTTTCCACATTTTTCCGGAGTACCAGAAAGTTGATATCAGGCAAAATCCCACTTTCCCACCACATCTGCAAAGTAGAAAGTGAACACTTATCAGCCAATGAGGCAGAGTTCCAGTTTGAAAAGTGAATTCTGTGCTGCCGAATAGTGTGGGGCTGCACTGCCCACGGGGAGAACGCTACTTTTACTGCATTTAGTGTCCCACAGAGAGTGGGGCAGACGGTCTGGAAGGGGCAGCCCTGGTCTCTGAGGCCGCGTCGACTTCCTATCGGACACATGACACCCCACCCACCACAATCTGCCAGAGTTCAGATGTAACAGATTCACTCTGGCCTCCCAACTCAGCAGAATCCCTCACGATTTCCTCTTTATTCCTGGCCTCATGGACCCACTCCTACGCTGCTCACTTTGTTAGAACTTAAAGCAAAGACAAATGTTGTCCTTTTTATCTACCCCTGCAGTGCATCAGCCACCAAAAGATGCTTTCAACTAGTGGGGCAATGACCGCAAACCCACCCCCAGACTGCCACTCAGCCACCATCCAAGGGCCTGGCTGCCATCCGCACAGCCCACAGGGACAGTGGCCAACCTTTCCAGAGAAGGGTGCACCTGAGAAGTCAGGCCTTGGTGCACACAGCTGTGGGGAGCAGCTGAGCCCCCAACCTTCACAGCTTCACAGATGCGGGGCTGGGGGCAATGAAAGGCAAGGGGGCAAGTGAATTGGGGAGATAGTCACCCTCAGCCCAGTAGCTCAGCAGAGGGTTAGGCCAGAAGGACTTGGTTGGATGGCCCCAGGTGACCATGGGGCCATCCAGGATGGGGCTTGCGGCGGGAAGCTGGACAGAGGCAGAAAAGCAAAGAAGAAGTCAAGGCAAAAACCAGGAGGCTGAGAACTGGGGACACCCCAGAGGAGGTATGGTAGGGGATGGGACAGGTCAGAGGTCACGGCCCGGGTGGGTCTCGGGGACAAGCCTGCACCAACGTCCCCTGGGACAGGGTCAGTGCCGTGCCTTCACTGTAAGACTGCATCTGGCTGCCACTGCTGAGGGCCTACCCTTGGCCAGGCTCAGTGCTTGGCTCGGGCACTAACAGAGGTGATGAATATACAATCACCAGACTCTCCTGCTGGCTGGGTGGGCAGTCCTGTGCACAGGTAACCAACTGTAACCTCCTGAGCCATGCGTGCAACCGACAGTTGTCCCGGCCCTAGGACGTCCGGCCGGAGCTCACACAGCATGGACACGAACACGGGCTTATGAACAAAGTCAAACAAGTAGGTGCCTTAGCTCAGACGGCCCTGACCGAACAGCACAGACGGGGTGGCGGAGGTGACTCACACCTGCTTCTCACTGTTCTGGAAGCTGCAAGTCCAAGACCAGGGTGCCGGCGGACCTGGTGTCTGGGGAGGGCCCTTTCTATGGCTTACGGGAGGTGGCCTTCTCGAGGTGTGTGCACAAGTGCAGGAGAGACAGGGCACCTGGCCTTCCTCTGCTCACAGGGATGCCGACCTCAGCATGGGGGCTCCCCTTCATGACCTGATCACCTCCCAAAGGCCCCAGCTCCTCATGTCATCCTACTGGAAACTCGGGCTTCAGTACGTGAGTTTTGAAGGGACCCCAACATGTGGTTTATCACAGTGAACGAATGAATGATACAGGTTAAGTTGTGGTGGAGAAAGGAGCGGATCGTACGAGGAAGGTGGTGACACCCCACGGCCGCCCAGGGTCCATGTGTCGCAAAATACAGTCCACACGTGGTTAGCTGCAAGCCAATTACAAACAATTACTACTGAGTGACGTGTTTGACCACATCCGTGTTTTTGTGATCAGTCATGAGTGAGAGCCGTTTGCTATTATTTTACCAAAACACTACAGCCACCCACGCTCACAACAACCTGAATACCTGACAGGAACGTGGGAGGGAGAAGAGGAGACACCTGCTTGCATTCCCTGGGGCCCGGGCCTGGTTGTGAGGCTGTGGCTAATAGATGTTGCAGTGAGTGTGTGTGTGTGTGTGTGTGCGCGCATGCACTGGTGTGTATATCTGAGTGTGTGCTGGTCGTGTATATATGACTGTGTGTCTGTGCTGGGGTGTATTGATAAGTGTGTGTGTGTGTGCTGGTGTGTATATATGAGCATCTGTGCATGTTTATTGGTATATATATCTGAGTGTGTGCTGGTCATGTATATATGAGTGTGTGTGTGTGTGCTGGTGTGTAATTATGAGTGCACGTGTAGATATGAGTGTATACTAGTGTGCATATCAGAGTGTGTGCCACTGTGCGTATCAGAGTGTGTGCCAGTGTGCAGATCTGAGTGTGTGCTGGTGTGCGTATCTGAGCGTGTGCCACTGTGCGTATCAGAGTATGTGCCGGTGTGCATATCTGAGTGTGTGCCGGTGTGCATATCTGAGTGTGTGCCGGTGTGCATATCTGGGTGTGTGCCAGTGTGCATATCTGAGTGTGTGCCGGTGTGCGTACCTGAGTGTATGCCGGAGTGCATATCTGAGTGTGTGCTGGTGCGTAATTATGCATGTGCACATGCATCTGTATGTATGTGCACACACCAGGGAAACCAAGAGACACTCCTTGAGTGGGCCTCCATGTTCTAGACCCTTCTATGATGGGACATGTGTATGTCTGAGAGCCCTGAATTGAACTCAGATCTCTCCAAAAGGGAGAAGTAATGACACAGGAAGCAATAGAATATCTTGAGCTAAAGGGTCAACGGCCAGTGCCTCAGCTCCCTGCTCCACAGAGTGGGCCAGTCAGACCCACTGGGAGAGATTCAACCACACTATATGAGGGAAAAGGCTTTGATGTTAAACGCTGGACAAAAGAAAATCACATAGCTGTACAGAGAAAGATGCCCACTCACAGTAAAAGACTGAAACCTGTAGGTAAGACTCAGAAGACACATACACTAGTGGACAGGGGACGCGGCGGGGGTCCGCTGAACCTGCCCTGCCCCCTCCTAGCCTTCCCTGTCCAGCCCACCAGACCCTCTCAGCATGCAGGGGGCACCCCCGGAACATCCCTGTGGCTAAGCATCTTCACTGACCCACTTTGATGTCCTTGCGACAGGTCATGATTTTCCCCTCAGGTGTTTTGCAGGCATTTTCCTCCTCATGTAAATGTCAAGAGCGTGTTAAGTGCTTCCTTCTCCAGAGCCTCCCAGCAGCACCCTAATCGGGAATTGGTTCTGGGTACACACGGTGAGTGCCAGTGAACACACGTTAGACCATCCCGGGGCTGGTAGGACCCCGCATCCTGCAGGGTACACATACTTGGCGCCCACACGTTGCGGCCTGTGTCCTCGCTTCCGGGCCCTGCTCCCCACAGCATTTCCTTGATTTTAAATATGGACTCCGCCTCCCCATATTTTAACATTTCAGAAATAAGGGTGAAGTTTGCAACAAATGTGTTCACGTAGAGTGAGAGTGTTTCTTTTCCAACCCCAGTAAAAGCTGTTTGAAAGAATGAAATCTTAAAATTGAGGGAATATGACAATATGTGTTTGATAAAGAGATCTTTAGGTTCTGAGAGATGCCTTTGGGAAATAATAAGGAGACTGATGAACCCCTAAGAATCTCCCTATCTCCATACCTTGGTTCATGCTGTTTCCTCTACTGAAAATGCCAGCACCTCAACCTGCCTGCTCGGCAAAACCATGTTCTTTTTCATCATTTTTGAAAAGACCTCCCTTTCCCTGGTGCTGACTGACAAAATCCATACTCATCTGCTTACACAACTATCCTGTGATGGACTAGCCCATTTTGTCCGAGGTGGAGGGCTGTCCCCAGACCCAGAATACTCAGTGTTCCCTTTTATTACAGCCCTTGTCATATTTGATGACAATTAACAAGCCTTCATCATCCCTCTCCGTGGGCCAGGCTCTCCTCTAAGGGGTTCATGAACATGAACTTGCTTGATCCTCTTAACGCTTCCAGAAAGATCCTATTACTATGCCCATTTTTTAATTGTTTTATTGTTATGTTAATCACTATACATTACACCATTAGTTTTTGATGTAGTGATCCATGATTCATTGTTTGTGCATCACACCCAGTGCTCCATGCAGAACGTGCCCTCTTTAAAACCCATCACCAGGCTAACCCGTCCCCCCACCCCCCTCCCCTCTAGAACCCTCAGTTTGTTTTTCAGAGTCCGTCGTCTCTCATGGTTCGTCTCCCCCTCCGACTTACTCCCCTTCATTCTTCCCCTCCTGCTATCTTCTTCTTTTTTTTCTTAACATATATTGCATTATTTGTTTCAGAAGTACAGATCTGTGATTCAACAGTCTTGCACAATTCACAGCGCTCACCGTAGCACATACCCTCCCCAATGTCTGTCACCCAGCCACCCCATCCCTCCCACCCCCTACCACTCCAGCAACCCTCAGTTTGTTTCCTGAGATTAAGAATTCCTCATATCGGTGAGGTCATATGATACATGTCTTTCTCTGACTGACTTATTTCACTCAACATAACACCCTCCAGTTCCATCCACGTCATTGCAAATGCTAAGATCTCATTCCTTTTGATGGCTGCATAATATTCCATTGTGTATATATACCACTTCTTCGTTATCCATTCATCTGTCGATGCACATCTTGGCTCTTTCCACAATTTGACTATTGTGGACATTGCTGCTATAAACATTGGGGTGCACGTACCCCTTCGGATCACTACATTTGTATCTTTGGGGTAAAAACCCAGGAGTGTGATTGCTGGATCGTATGAAAGCTCTATTTTCAACTGTTTCAGGAACCTCCATACTGTTTTCCAGAGGGGTTGCACCAGCTGGCATTCCGACCAACAGTGTAGGAGGGTTCCCCTTTCTCCACATCCCCGCCAACATCTGTCGTTTCCTGACATTAATTTTCGCCATTCTGACTGGTGTGAGGTGGTATCTCATTGAGGTTTTGATATAGATTTCCCTGATGCCGAGTGATGTTGAACACTTTTTCATGTGCCTGTTGGCCATTTGGATGTCTTCTTTGGAATAATGTCCGTCCATGTCTTCTGCCCATTTCTTGATTGGATTATTGGTTCTTTGGGTGTTGACTCTGATAAGTTCTTTATAGATTTTGGATACTAGCCCTTTATCTGATATGGCATTTGCAAATATTTTCTCCCATTCTGTCGGTTGTCTTTTGGTTTTGTGGACTGTTTCTTTTGCTGTGCAAAAGCTTTTTATCTTGATGAAATCCCAATAGTTCAATTTGCCCTTGCTTCCCTTGCCTTTGGCGATGTTTCTAGGAAGAAGTTGCTGCGGCTGAGGTCGAAGAGGTTGCTACCTGTGTTCTCCTTTAGGATTTTGATGGACTCCTGTCTCACGTTTAGGTCTTTCAACCATTTGGAGTCTATTTTTATGTGTGGTGTAAGGAAATGGTCCAGTTTCATTCTTCTGCATGTGGCTGTCCAATTTTCCCAACACCATTTGTTGAAGAGACTGTCTTTTTTCCATTGGACATTCTTTCCTGCTTTGTCAAAGATGAGTTGACCATAGAGTTGAAGGTCCATTTCTGGGCTTTCGATTCTGTTCCATTGATCTATGTGTCTGTTTTTGTGCCAGTACCATACTGTCTTGATGATGACAGCTTTGTAATAGAGCTAGAAGTCCGGAATTGTGATGCCGCCAGCTTTGCTTTTCTTTTTCAATATTCCTCTGGCTATTCGGGGTCTCTTCTGGTTCCATACAAATTTTAGGATTATTTGTTCCACTTCTTTGAAAAAAGTGGATGGTATTTTGATGGGGATTGCATTGAATGTGTAGATTGCTCTAGGTAGCATTGACATCTTCACAATATTTGTTCTTCCAGTCCATGAGCATGGAAAGTTTTTCCATTTCTTTGCGTCTTCTTCGATTTCTTTCATGAGTATTTTATAGTTTTCTGAGTACAGATCCTTCGCCTCTTTGGTTAAATTTATTCCTAGGTATCTTATGGTTTTGGGTGCAGTTGTAAATGGGATCGACTCCTTGATTTGTCTCTCTTCTGGCTTGTTGTTGGTGTATAGGAATGCCACTGATTTCTGTGCATTGATTTTATATCCTGCCATTTTACTGAATTCCTGTATGAGTTCTTGCAATTTTGGGGTGGAGTCTTTTGGATTTTCCACATACAGTATCATATCATCTGCAAAGAGTGAGAGTTTGACTTCCTCCTTGCCGATTTGGGTGCCTTTGATTTCTTTTTGTTGTCTGATTGCTGTGGCTAGGACGTCTAATACTATGTTGAATAGCAGTGGTGAGAGTGGACATCCCTGCCGCATTCCTGACCTTAGGGGAAAAGCTCTCAGCCTTTCCCCATTGAGAATGATATTCGCTGTAGGTTTTTCACAGATGGCTTTTATGATATTGAGGTATGTACCCTCTCTCCCTATACTCTGAAGAGTTTTGATCAAGAAAGGATGCTGTACTTTGTCAAATGCTTTTTCTGCATCTATTGAGAGGATCCTATGATTCTTGTTCTTTCTTTTGTTAATGTATTGTATCACGTGGATTGATTTGTGGATGTTGAACCAACTTTGCAGCCCAGGGATAAATCTCACTTGGTCGTGGTGAATAATCCTTTTAATGTACTGTTGGATCCTATTGGCTAGTATTTTGGTGAGAATTTTTGCATCCATGTTCATCAAGGATATTGGTCTGTAATTCTCCTTTTTGGTTGGGTCTTTGTCTGGTTTTGGGATCAAGGTAATGGTGGCCTCATAAAACGAGTTTGGAAGTTTTCCTTCCATTTCTATTTTTTGGAACAGGAGAATAGGTATTAATTTTCAGGAGAAAAGGTATTAATTCTCCTTTAAATGTTTGGTAGAATTCCCCTGGGAAGCCATCTGGCCCTGGGCTTTTGTTTCTTGGGAGATTTTTGATGACTGCTTCAATTTCCTTAGTGGTTATAGGTCTGTTCAGGTTTTCTATTTCTTCCTGGTTCAATTTTGGTAGTTGATACATCTCTAGGAATGCACCCATTTCTTCCAGGTTATCTAATTTGCTGGCATAGAGTTGCTCATAATATGTTCTTATACTTTTTTGTATTTCTTTGGTGTTGGTTGTGATCTCTCCTCTTTCATTCATGATTTTGTTGATGTGGGTCATTTCTCTTTTCTTTTGGATAAGTCTGGCCAGGGGTTTATCAATCTTGTGAATTCTTTCAAAGAACCAGCTCCTAGTTTCGTTGATCTGTTCTACTGTTCTTTTGGTTTCTAGTTCATTGATTTCTGCTCTGATCTTTATTATTTCTCTTCTCCTGCTGGGTTTAGGCTTTATTTGCCATTCTTTCTTCAGCTCCTTTAGTTGTAGGGTTAGGTTGTGTATTTGAGACCTTTCTTGTTTCTTGAGAAAGGCTTGTATTGCTATATACTTTCCTCTCAGGACTGCCTTTGCTGTATCTCAAAGATTTTGAACACTTGTGTTTTCATTTTCATTGGTTTCCATGAATTTTTTTAATTCTTCTTTAATTTCCTGGTTGACCCATTCATTCTTTAGTAGGATGCTCTTTAGCCTCCATGTATTTGAGTTCTTTCCGACTTTCCTCTTGTGATTGAGTTCTAGTTTGAAAGCGTTGTGGTCTGAAAATATTCAGGGAATAATCCCAATCTTTTGGTACTGGTTGAGACCTGATTTGTGACCTACGATGTGACCAATTCTGGAGTTCCATGGGCACTAGAGAAGAATGTGTATTCTGTTGCTTTGGGATGGAATGCTTTGAATATGTCTATGAAGTCCATTTGGTCCAGTGTGTCATTTAAAGTCTTTATTTCCTTGTTGATCTTTTGCTTAGATGATCTGTCCATTTCAGTCAGGGGAGTGTTAAAGTCCCCCACTATTACTGTATTGTTGTCAATGTGTTACTTTGCTTCTGTTATTAATTGCCTTATATAATTGGCTACTCCCATGTTAGGGGCATAGATATTTACAATTGTTAGATCTTCTTGATGGATAGACCCTTTAAGTAGGATATAGTGTCTTTCTTCATCTCTTATTACAGTCTTTGCTTTAAAATCTAGTTTGTCTGATATAAGGATTGCCATCCCAGCACCCAGTTTGGTGTCCATTAGCATGGTAAATGGTTTTCCACCCCCTCACATTCAATCTGGGGGTGTCTTTGGGTCTAAAATGAGTCTCTTGCAGACAGCATATTGATGGGTCTTGTTTTTTAATCCAATTTGATTGCCTGTGTCTTTTGATTGGGGCATTGAGCCCATTTACATTCAGGGTAACTATTGAAAGAAATGAATTTAGCGCCATTGTATTGCCTGTAAGGTGACTGTTACTGTATATTGTCTGTGTTCCTTTCTAATCCATGCTGCTTTTAGGGTCTCTCTTTGCTTAGAGGACCCCTTTCAATATTTCTTGGAGGGCTGGTTTTGTGTTTGCAAATTCCTTTAGTTTTTGTTTGTCCTGGAAGCTTTTTATCTTTCCTTCAATTTTCAGTGACAGCCTAGTGGATATAGTATTCTTGGCTGCATATTTTTCTCGTTTCGTGCTCTGAAGATATCATGCCAGTCCTTTCTGGCCTGCCAGGTCTCTGTGGAGAGGTCTGTTGCCAATCTAATATTTCTACCATTGTAGGTTACATATCTCTTCTCCTGAGCTGCTTTCGGGATTTTCTCTTTGTCTCTGAGACTCGTAAGTTTTACTATTAGATGTCGGGGTGTTGACCTATTTTTATTGATTTTGAGAGGGGTTCTCTGTGCCTCCTGGATTTTGATGCCTGTTTCCTTCCCCCCATTAGGGAAGTTCTCTGCTATAATTTGCTCCAATATACCTTCTGCCCCTCTCTCTCTTTCTTCTTCTTCTCGGATCCCAATTATTCTAATGTTGTTTCGTCTTATCGTGTCGCTTATCCCTCGAATTCTGCCCTCGTGATCCTGTAGTTGTTTCTCTCTCTTTTTCTCAGCCTCTTTATTTTCCATCATTTGATCTTCTATATCACTGATTCTCTCTTCTGCCTCATTTATCCTAGCAGTTAGAGCCCCCATTTTTGATTACACATCATTAATAGCCTTTTTGATTTCCACTTGGTTAGATTTTAGTTCTTTTATTTCTCCAGAAAGGATGTTTCTAATAACTTCCACACTTTTTTCAAGCCCAGCTAGTATCTTTAAAGTCATGATTCTGAACTCTAGGTCTGACATTATACTAATGTCTGTATTGAGTAGATCCCTGTCAGAGGGTACTACCTCTTTTTCTTTTTGCTGAGGTGATTTTTTTCATCTTGTCATTTTGTCCAGAGGAGAATAGATGAATGAGGGAACAAAATGCCAACAGGTTAACAATGTCCCCAGCAAATATACTTTCTACAAATCAGAAAAGACCTGAAACCAGGGGGAAAGAAAGAGAAGAAAAGAAAAAAGAAAAAGAAAAAGATAAAAAGAAACAGAAACAGAACAAAACAAAAAAACAGAATATGATCAAATGTGATCAGTCTAGTGCATAGATCCGTGCCACACACTAGATTTTGGGCGTATTTTGGTCTGTTAGAAGAAAGTGCCTCCTAAAATTTTAAAGGAGGAAAGACTTATATATGTACAAAATAAGGGTTGATACAATGAAGGGATGGAAGATGACTGTAAAGATGAAAATTATAAAAGATTTTATAAAAGGAATGGATAAGAATTTGTTTGAAAAAAGAAAGAAGATAAAAAAAAAGAAAAGAAAAAAAAAGGGAGAGAATGTGATCAGGCAGGAGACTAGAACAAAGCCATACACTAGTGATTTAGGGTATATTTTGATCGTTAGAAGAAACTGTATCTCAAAATTTTAAAGAGAGAACAACTTATATATATATGCCAAAAATAAGGGTATCTACTATGAAGGGATAGAATATGACTCTAAAAATGAAAAATAAAAAATATTTTTTTAAAAAAAGGGATTGCTAAATTGTTGGTTGAAAAAGGAAAAAAGAAAAATTAAAAAAAAACAGCTAAAAAAATATGAACTTTGAAAAACTAATGAATCATGGTAAAAAAGCCATGAATTCTATGTGCAGTATTCTCCTAGCGCTGGAGTTCTGCCATTCTCCTTGATCGGTAAACTTGGTCTTGGCTTGCTGGCTGTTCGTGCTGATCTTCTGGGGGAGGGGCCTGTTGCCGTGGTTCCCAAATGTCTTTGCCGGAGGCGGAATTGCCCCGCCCTTGTCGGTCCGGGCTAAGCAAGCTGCTCGGGTTTGCTCTCAGGAGCTTTTGTTCCCTGCAAGCTCTCGGTACAGCCTTGGAGGACCAGGGTGAAAATGGTGGCCTCCCAATCTCCGCCGGAGGAGCTGAGAACTCGGGGCCCCGCTCCTCAGTGCGCCCCCAGAGAAAAGCAGTCACTCCCGTGTCCCCGGTCTCCGGCCGCACTCCGTGCTCACCCGGCCTGTGACCGAGTGTTTGTATCTCTGGCACCCGACCCCGTGTGGAGTCTCCAAACCCAGCAGATCCCTGCGGTGCGCTCCCGCGCCGCTCCTCCCGGGGGAGGGAGGGGAGTCTCCCCGGATCTGTCACTTGTGGGGTCCCTGCTGGAGGAGCAGTGGCCCGACTGGGCCGCGGATCACAGTTTACGGCCACCCCGAGCTGAGAGCCCGCGCCTCGGCTCCGTCTCTGCAGCCGGCTTCCCCGCTCCAATACCTGGGAGCTCTGCCGCACTCAGGCTCCCCCGGTCTTTCTGTGACCCCGAGGGTCCTGAGACCACACTGTCCCACGAGGGTTCCACCCCCCGCTTAGCCACTGCAGCGACGTCCCTCCGCGGAGCCGACTTCTAAAAGTTCCGATTTTGTGCTCCGCGGCTCTAGCACTTGCCAGAAGCGGCCGACGGAGGCCCCCTCCCCCGCCGTCTATCCTCCCGAATATCGCCTCGGATTCACTTCTCCGCACGTCCTACCTTCCAGTAAGTGGTCGCTTCTCTGTTCAGAGAGTTGTTGCTACTCTCCTCTTCGATCTCCTGTTGAGTTCGTAGGTGTTCAGAATGGTTGGATCCCTATTCAGCTGAATTCCTGAGACCAGACGATATCCAGGTCTCCCACTCCTCTGCCATCTTGCTCCGCCCTCACTATGCCCATTTTAAAGGGAAGGAAACTGAGACACAGAGGTTCAAGGAACTTGCCCAGGGCAACACAGCCTTTAAGTAGTAGCCTGAGTAAGAAAGCAGTCAGGATCCTCTTTTCTACCCCAGCTCCTTCCCCCTTATTGCCAGAAGTGGTCTGCGAGCTCTGGGGACCAAGGTTTAAGTTCTTCTTGCTTCTAAATCAACTGTGCTCTCCTGCAGTCACTGTGTTCTGCTGTGCCCTGCCCTGGGTTTGGTACCTTGATTCTTTTGGATTCCCCATACTAAGCAAGGCTTGGCTGCATCGGGCTGTGAACTTTCTATGTGGCAAACCCATTTCTAAGATACTCCACATAACAGGGCAGGGGTGGCCAGTGGTACCCCCTCAGTACCACCTCCCCTCCAGGGCTGGGACCTAGATGATCCCAGGCCAAGTCAAATTCCCAGATTTGGGTTTGATGTTTATCTGATTTTTTTAACGTATGTTTTTCCTTTTAGGATTCAGGGAACTCATTAATTTCTTCACTGAGTGTCCTAACTGGGCCTTTTGGAATGGAAATGTTCCCTAGCCATTGAAATGGAAAATGCTCTTCTGATTTTTGTTCTAATTTGCTGAGTGAGATTGGCATAAGGTGGGAAGCCGCATCCAATGTTCTCACGTGCCGGCGGAGGTTACGGATGGCGGCTTCTATACCCTGTAGGAGGAGAGATGCTGAACTGTAACGGATCACCTTTCACTCGTACATAGAGGTTAAATCCTAGGATTTGTGAGAGGAGATAAACTATGGCAAGTATTCTGAGGGATTTTCCAAACCGACCCTCCTGGTGGAACATGGCTGTTCCTTACCCTCCCCCACAGCTAGCAGGGACCCAGACAGGCTGTGCTCTGTGGTGACACAGGGCGAGATCACACGAGTGAGGAGATGCAACTGTACACCAAATGTATCCCAATAATTGCAACAGACAGATCATTTGACAGGCTCTGTTCAGACTTCCCCAACAATCCAGCCCACAGTGGTCCATTCTGGAATCCTTTTGGCTTCTGTCTTCTGGAGGCTTCTATTTTTTTCCTCCAAAAGTTTCCCCTTGGGAAGCAGGGCTGTCTTGGACAATCAAGAGTGGTTAACAACCATAGTAGAAGCTGCCTACAGGTTGACAAGCAAACCGGTGGAAGGTCTCGTGTAATCTCTCAGGTAATTTGGTGTCATAGCTTTAATAGTTTCTGTGAATGTCTTCATGCAAGCCTTCAAGAGTTCCTTTCATTTTTGACAAAACACAAAATAAAATAGGACAATTTTAAGATCGATTATGCCACAAAAAATGCTCCCCTCCTCTGATTTCTGCACTTTTATTGTAATCAAATAGTGTGAGACGATTAGAAAGGACAACACTAATAGCTGATTTCTGTTTGTTCTAGAGGCAGACACTAATTGTTCGTGTCAGGTTACCTCACTGTGGCCCACTGCTAGGCTCTGACGTCAGGCGGGCCGCATCCCTGAACCCGCGGCCCGGCGTGGCGTGAAGGACGCGGTGGAGGGGAGTGAGGCCGCCGGTGACGATGGAGAGGCTGCACGGTTATTAATTAGCTTGCCCGTCCTACATGTATTTTAATTCACCTCACAGATTTTTCAAAACCGGAGATGCCTTTTGGCCATTCTTGGACGATGTGAGCCCTTCCCCATCCCCCAGCAGCTCAGCTAGACTCATGCAGGTCGCCGCATCCTGGCCTGTCTCGCGTCCCACCTCGGTGTCCACCATGCTCTGCACCCAGGGGGCTGGGGACCGAGCTCTGGAGCACTGTCGACCTGTCAGAACCTTCTATCCAGGAGCCAGTCACTTGTAAATTGTCGAGTTGAACCCAGCCCCTCAAACAGTAAGCCAGCCCCCCAAACAGGTATACACAAATTTCAGCGAGTCTGTCTTAAACACGTGGCTTGAGGAAAGAAAGATAGTCCTTTGGCTTTTGGACCTTTTTTAGAACTCCCCAAATTAAGGCACACTCTCCCCTTGATGGAGATTCCCATATTATCCAGAAGCCTCAAGCTTCCTTGAATTCCCGAAATCTCTGACCACTGCAGCACTTGGTGATGATTAAGAGGTGCTGCTGGATTTCTGAAAACCTACCACCTACTATATGGATGCAGTGAGCGTGTACTTACACAGGATTGGCCATCCAGCAGGGAGTCTGACTCAAAGTTCCTAAAAATCCTCCGTAAGAGGGTCCCCTCCTCCTCATCTCCCTCTGTGTTGGTCCAGGCCAAGGTCCATGGTCCAGGCATAAGGCCGCATTAGTGTGGGAGGCTTGGCCAGGAAGGAAGTAGACTTGCTCTGAGGTGTGGAGCCTTATCATCGGCCGGGCGCCAAGCTCAACAGTGGGCTGTGTCCTGACCGCTCTCACGCTACTAGCCCAACCCAAGTGGTAAGACTTTGCTGCTTCTCTCTTTCTATCTTGAACATGGATCTGGGACCCTTCACTTTAAGACGGATCTATGTTTCAGGCTGTAGGTGCCTTGTTTCATCAGACAGGTCTCTGCTCCCTTCCCCCATGATGCATGAGTACATCATGGACCACATCCCTCCCATTCCATGTAGAAACCACAGAGCAGACATTGGGTGCCCTTTCCCGAGTGGAGTGCTGGAACCTACCACCCTACCTTATTTAGATTCAGGGAAGCGGGAAGAGGAGATAGTCAGAATGCAAAGCCCAACCATACTTCCTTCCCTACCCATTCTGAATGCACGAGAAATCCCTGGTCACGTTTCCAGTAACCATTTCCCTCCATGTTGCCCCACGGGGGTGGGGGGTGCCTCTTGGTCACTGGCCCCTCTGTCCTCATCACGTACCACTAACTGCACAAGACCTAGCTTGTGTATTGATATCCACCTTAGAGAAGACTCCAAGTCTCTTACCTTCTCTGATTTCTGATTTAGAGATGATATAAGGAAATTGAACACTCTGGATCACTCTATCTTACACAAAGCAAGATCGTCTTAAAGGATTTAGATACTGGAAAAAAATGTGCGTGCTATACTTACTTTCAGAAACATACACAGCAGATTTTGAACTCCGTCCAGATTCAGCTCAAGAACCACAGGCCCCAGTGTGTTGGCTCATATTTGAAAGCAAGGCGGTCTCTACAAGATTGCCAATTTGAACACAGGCCAAATGCAACCAGACCCTAGGAAAAGGAAAAATAGATTAAAATATATACGTGGCACTCAGATTCACTCTTCTGTCCATGAGATTTTTGTTCTTAAAAACACACAGATACACATACAGCATCTGCCCCAACCCAGTGGTATGCTGGGACCTGCTTATACAGGTTCTTAAGAGCCACTTGTTAAATTTTCAGGAATTGTGTGAGCTGGTTGTCGAACACAGCTGTTTTAAATATTGAGTGATAGAAACTTACAATTAAATAAATTATATTATTAAAAGGTAATTATTTAAAATAAGTTATTTAAATAGTAAATCCTAAATGAAACGTGTTTATTTAAAAAGTATTACTTATTTTATTTAAAATTTTATTTATTTATTTATTTATTTATTAATATTATTTTATTTTAAATTTCCAAAATAAATGACTTTCTAATTATTTTACTGCATTTTCCTACTATGATCAAGATTTAATTATTTTACTGCATTTTCCTACTATGATCAAGATCAATGGTCTTGAGGTTATTTATGCCGATTTTATCTCTACAGTGAAAATGGTGTGCACTGGTGTGCTATTCGGGGGCAGTATTACACCATGGAAACTGGCAAAAACTTAGAGCAGGGCTTTTCCCCTTCGGAGAGCTGGTTATTGGGCATTTACTGGACACCGCTGCCCCACACCCATAGCTCTACAGCATTTCAATGTGAAGTCGGTCTCTGGGAAGTACTTAAAAACTGCTTCTCCAACTCCTTTTCCCCATGAAATCTGTTGTCCACATTTCTCAGCTAACATTCCTCCACTCCTGTTTGTGGGAAGTGAGAGTCTCATCTCTCTTTTTTTTTTTTTTCCCCCCTTTAAATAGATTCAGCCACGTACAGAATTATCGCATGTAATGGACTTTGTCTCCATACTGCAATTATTAATATCGGGCAGAGGTCGTGTGTTTCTTGGCAAGGCTCACGTTCCCATGTATAAATCATGATAAAGTAGGTTAGCTCTGGAGGGTGGACTGCTGTTTTCAATTTGGCCAGGGTAGAGATGCAGTTGGTTTAAACAAGGGCTCTTTTAAAAAACTGAAGTCCAGTTGTACGGAGGGGGCTGAAATTACCTGGATGCATTCACAAACTTTGCAGCCCGTGGAAATCAGCTCAGGGACGAAATGCACGTGCTGTGCCAGTGAAGGTCCTCCGTCCCAGCAGGTCTGTGTGTGCTCCATCTTAGGGCCAAGTACAAGGCGGGCTTTGCAGTCCCTGTGTGGAACCAGTGAGTGTGAGCTCACACATTGGTGCCAGCCTCTCCTGGGGAGGAAAACACATCCACTTTCTTTGCGATAAAGCCTTCCAGTTTCTCTGATTAATATTTAAAAGAAGTAACCAGACCTGAGGAAAGGTCTGCCCCTCTGGTTCGGAGACTTTTTCACTCCGTGCCCCCCGGCCGTGCGCCCCGGTGTCAGGCGGACACGGCGCCACGCCCCGCACAGGCCTGCGGCCCCACTCCCAGCCGCCTCCCACCCCTACCGCTGACTCTGCGTCCAGCCCTCTCTCCTCTCCCTCCTCTGGGTCACTCACAACTCACTTCTCTGTGTCTCCGTCCTGACGGCTTAGGGCTCCAAAAATGAAAAAAAAAAAAAAAAAAAAAAGGAAAAGAAAAAAGCCAGATCAGGCCTGTCTTCCTACTCCCGGGGGGCAGACTGAACAGAGATGATCCTGCCCACAGAACCTCCAGCCTGACCTGATCAGACGCCGTTGTTCCCTGTCAACATTCCCTAGTTTATGCAGCTTTATCTCCTCATCTCGGTTTGTCTTCATTTATTACTTTTAAATGAATATTTATTGAGGATTTATTATATGCCAGGAAGAAGGGAAAGCATGCATGAAGGTATGTCTAGGGGGGTCTAGGAGCTTTGACATCAGTGAAGGGGCTCCTATGGGAAATGGGTAAAGATAAGGGTGAAGGAGGTGGACAGGTTATCAGGGCATCTTGCGAATATGGTTGGGATTCTTCTTCAGGCAAAGAGAGCTTCTACGTGATTTTAATTCGGGATATATAGGTCCGTGCATATACACACAAACGTATATTTAAGATCAGCAGAAACCACAGCTCAGTGCAGCCTTGCTATTGTCACAGGGCCGCAGTCTTATTTGTGCACCTGCTAGGGAAGACAGAGGTTCCAAGTCCCCCTTGCACAGTGTCTCCAGCTCAGGATTTCATTTTACTCAAAGAGCTGATTCAAATTTTCTTTGTGTCTCTTTGGTTCTGGGTTTAGCTAAACAAAGCTCGTGGACACTTTTCTTCTTACTGCGTCCAAGTGCTAGTGTAGCCTATCAATCTGCTTGTTTGTGTGTCATCCTAACAGTGCAGGTGACAGGACCTCGCCTCAGGTATTATGAAAACCGCTAAGTTCAGACTGTAACACACAGAAGCCCTTTTCTGTAATGGCCCCGCATTCACAGCAGGCCTGGTCAGGTCACCTCCTTTGGCCAGTGACAGTGAGCAGAAGTGACACGTGCCCCCCCCCCAGATGCTTAACCAAATGATCCACTCAGGCACCCCTTAATTTTGTTTTTATATCAATGCTGAGAACTCTTTATAAGTTTCCCTTTCCCCCCCCAAGAAAGGTCAAGATTTGCACACTTTTCTTTCTCTCATTACTATTTCTTTTATCTGGTATATTTGTTTTTATCAAATTATTATTTTTTAAAGATTTATTTATTTATTTGAGAGAGAGAGTGCATGAACGAGGGGAGGGAGAGAGGGAGAGAGGGAATCTCAAGCAGACTCCCCACTGAGCATGGATCCTGACACGGGGCTCAGTCTCATGACGGGGCTTGATCTGAGCCAAAACTAGGAGTCAGACACTTAACAGACTGAGCCACCCAGACACCCCCCAAATTATTATTTTTTTTTTTGCTGGAGTACATCCTTGGGAATCCTTAAGAAAGAGTGGTACACATTTTGAGTGCTTACAAGAGTAAAAATGCATTTATTTTGTCTTCGGTTGTGAATAATAATTAGCTTAATTACTTAATTGAGATAGACATAGAGGGGCGATTGGGTGGCTCAGTCAGTCAAGCATCTGCCTTCAGTTTAGATCAACATCCCAGGATCGAGTCCCGCATTGGGCTCCTTGCTCAGTGGGGAATCTGCTTCTCCCTCTGCCCCTACCCCGTCCTTGCTCGCTCTCTCTTTCTCTGTCTCTCACAAAAACAAATAAGTATAATCTTGAAAGAAACAGATACACATAGAATTCTTAATTCAAAATCGTTTTCTTCTCAAAGACACTGCTCCACTGATTTTCTGTGTCCCATGTTGCAAGCTAGAATTCTAATACCGGCCTCATTTAATTTTGTTTTGTTTTCCTTTGTTTTGTTTGATAACATTTCTCTGTTTTCTTTCTAAGAGGTTTTAATATTTTCTTAATATTTTTTCTTTTTCCTGGCATATTAGTTTGAGTTCTGTCAGGAAGCCAGATTCTTTCCTAAGTTTTCCAAGTAGGAAGGGCTATAATGCAGCAGACTTAAGGCTCTCAGCCCACTGAGCTGGTAGGGGCACACAGACTGCTGCGGGTTTTGGGCACTCTGGTTTTGGGGGCACTCATGGGAGCTGCTACCCCAGGACCTGGGCTCCTGATGTGAGTGCTCCAGAAGCCCCCTGCGCGCTGTTTGCCTGTGCCAGCCCTGCAGCCCAGTTTGCTTCTCTTCAGAATTTTCAGCCTGGTCTCTGTGGCATCTCACTGGAACCTGCGGACCACAGATTCATATACAAACCCGAGAACTACAGCCCCCTCAGCACAGGAGAAAGCTGAGAAGAGCCCGGCCCATCCTAAGAGTCAAGGACTATTGTCCCACAGGGCTTGTGATTCAGTAATTGCAGGATGGCATCTAAGAGACATGCATCTCATTTTTGCTATTTAGCACATGGTAGGGTCGGAGACACTCATCAGTTTCAGAAATTTGCTTGTAATGTTTGCTCATTGACTCTGCACTTTCTTTTCCTACTAGAACTCCTGGTAGACAGACGTTGGGCTTCTAGATCTGGACACACACTTTGTAGCATTTAATTTTTTCCCTCATATCCTTCAGTTCTTCCTCATGTTGCAGTGCATCATGGGACAATTCTTTTACTCACTAATTTTACCTCCAACCCTGCCTATTCTATTATTCAGCCAAACTGTTGAGGGTTTTTGTTGTTGGGTTGCATCTTTATTCCTAAAAATCCAATTTTTCTTTTGAATTAACATTTTTTTAAGATTTTATTTATTTTAGAGAGAGCGAGAGCATGAGGGGGGGGAGGAACAGAGGGAGAGAGAGAGAGAGAACCTCAAGCAGACTCCATGCTGAGCGTGAAGCCCAAAGTGGGGCTTAATCTCATGACCCTGACATCATGACCTAACTTGAAATCAAGAGTCAGAGCTTAACCGACTGAGCCATCCAGGCGTTTTTAATTTTTATGGATGAATATCTTATAAAATAAGAATAATGAGGACCCTCAGAAGATAATCTTCAAACCTCTGTTTTCTGTTAATTTTATTTCCTTGGAGTTTTTCAGAGAGTTAGTTTAGTGCCTTTATTTACTATTTGGAATTCAGTTTATTTTGTGTTTGAAATTCTGTTTATTCCTATAGAGGGCGGTCTAAATTGATCCATATCAGGGCCTGGGATCTTATTTCTCAGTCCAGATGAAAATCCTCATTCCTCAGGTGGTCAGTGCAGATTTTGGTTACAGCAGCCCGGATTCCTGTGTTTATGCAAAAAACAAACAAACAAAAAAAGTGTGCCTTGATTTAGGATGCTCAGGTAGTTTGCTTTGTGAGCATGGGGACTTCCCACCCTTCTTGACTGGTATCAGTCCCCTGGAGCAGTACCATTGTTCCTCAGCCCCCAGACTTGCTCTTCTCTGGAGTCCAAGGGTGGGCTGGTATGAAGTACTGCTGTCATGATTCTCCTCTAGACAAACTCAGGAGCAGGTGACTATGAGACCAGGAACTTATTGTAGATGTTCCGCACCCCTGAATTCAATTGCTTAGCAAAGAGCCACGGCCCAGGCCTCCTCCCTTCCTCTGCTGTCCCTGACTAGAGAGGGTGATTCCTGAATTCTCCAGGTAAAGCACATTTGTTAGGTGGTCCTAGCTTTACCTCCTGAGGTTGCAGTTTCCATTTCTCTGTTGGATTCTGATGTCTACCTATCTTCTGTTTTATATTTTACAGAATTTTTTTCGATACCTTTGTCTGCTGGTGATACTCTTCATAGCTTCCCCACATTGCTTTAAATTTAAGGTTTGTTTTTATTTTTATGTTTCTTACAACCTAAAACAACAAGAGTGAGATGGCAGAGGGGTAAGGATATATTCAGAAAAGCAGAATTAACCAGAAGAGCTCCTCTTTCTTTAATGCTTCTAAAGAACTAACATTCTACGTAAAGCATCATATTCATGTATTGCAATTTTAAGGATTGGTAAAATTCAGGTCTGGCCTTCTTCCAAATTGGATGTGGCTTATATTTTCAACACCCATTAAAACCAAGCGAAGATAATGGAACAGAGACTGTCAAGGAAGCAAGGTTGGATGCTTTCAGAAATAAGGATTAAAATTAAATCACTTGGTCAATACGTTTTGCTCTATGTTTTCTAAAGATAAGATGTAATTTGGGTTACTTGGTTTAAATCTGAACATAGGCAATTGGGAAATGTTAACAATATCACATTGTAAAACTTTATTTTGATTTCAATCTATGTATGTGCTTTCTTTAACCTACCAAAGGTTGGTTATTTCCTTAACAATAACACCTTGGCTATAGTAGTTAGATGTCAATGCTAATCTGGTCAAGGTTATACCAAATGTGTTAACCTTTTCTATGGCTATATTCAAAACCAAACAACGGCATCCATCTTGCCACTACCTACAAATTAATTCAGAAAATCTTCTGAGAGCCTATGCTATGTCTGGTTCTTTGCCAGTCATTTTCAAGTTCTTTTTTTTTTTTTAAGATTTTATTTATTTGACAGAAAGGGAGAGCACAAGCAGGGGACAGGCAGGCAGAGGGAGAGGGAGAAGCAGGCTCCCCGCTGAGCAGAGAGCCAGACCCAGAGCTCGATCCTAGGACCTCACAATCAATGACCTGAGCCAAAGGCAGATGCTTAACCAACTGAGCCACCCAGGCACCCCAACTTTCAAGTTCTATAGCACTTAATAAACCCAACATGCCCATGGGACAAATATCCTTGTGCCCATTTTACTGATAAGGAAAGTGAGGTTTAACTGGTAGCAGAGTTAGGATATGCATTAAGATCTTTTGACACCAGTCATTTGTTCCTTCAGACTAAATTCAGGAAATGGCCTGTGTGAGGAAATAAAATACTTTAGACATTTAGTTAAAAGATGTTGATTTTTTATGACCAATAATGATGGCTACTGCCCTTCCCTCAGTAATTCTGCCATCTCCGGGATCCAAAGGAAGTCAAGTTGACCACAAGTGACAAACTATTCTTCTCAGTTAGATTATACTAACCTCTCCATATCAGCTGCCCCAGTGTTTGGTGGGTAAGAAACGATTTAGTGAAAACTCTAATTAGCCACAAAGATCAGACTGAAGCACTGCTTTAAATTTACCTGGGCCTATTTCACTCTTGCTAAGCTGTGGGTTGCTGACATAGTCTTGCAGCAAATAGAGGTGAGTTCTCAGACCGTGCTACCCTACCAACACCATTCCTGTTGTTTTCATTAAAAAATGGGCTAGAATTTCCCAGTGGTGAAACAGTAATCATGGGAAAGAAGTGCAAGTTCACAGGCTCAAGGATTTGCTGTGAGCTCCTCAGGGATCTTGCCTTGTGCTTGCCCAGTCTTAAGAGTATTGGCCAAAGGCTGCACCAAACTCCCACCCCGAGGGCCCCGGGACATCTGGAGGTCTTTGGCTTTGACATCACTCCCCAGCATGGCTGGCAGGGCCAACACTGAACCAAAAGAATAGAAATTCAGTTTTATTACCAAATGGAAAACAAAACAAAAGAACAAAGACAGAAATAAAGCCAAAATATATTAGTGATGATAACAACTGTGACCAACTCTAATTTTTCTATTAAAAGATTTGCAGATGAGTAAACACAAATTACACACAGTTCAGCTTTGCTTATACACGCACATCAAAACAAATGATATAGACACTTTTAGAGTCAGACAGTCAAATGATAACAGAGGAAAAGTAAACGTGACACTATTCATAACAGAGAAAGTAGAGTTCAAGGCAGAAATATTTAAATAGGACAAAGACCTATATATCTGATATTGATGAAAATTAAAATAGCCTAAGAAGGAAGAGCAGTCATTATCTTATAAGCACTGGGCAACATGAACCAAACTATATCAAGGAAAAATTAATTATTAACAAAAAATGAATTTGACACCACAGCCAAAGAAGGAGGCTTGAATCTACTTTCTTTGGCATTGAAAAATCAAATAGACAAAAATAAAAAGTGAGCCTATCGAGGGTTTAATTGACAAAATTGATAAGTTCAATCACACTCAAACACGTGCACATGAATGCATGTCACACTGGAGGTAGCGCTTTATAATTACTCTCTGTGTGTTTGTGTGA
Source organism: Zalophus californianus (assembly GCF_009762305.2). Lineage (NCBI taxonomy): Eukaryota > Metazoa > Chordata > Mammalia > Carnivora > Otariidae > Zalophus > Zalophus californianus. Next base: position 84,846,230 of record NC_045609.1, read on the forward strand.
GTGTATATAAGCACATACACAGGCACACACATATCTTTGCCCTATAAATAAAGACTACTTTCTTCAACTATCCAAAAAATATATACAAGATTATCTACAGGGCAGGCCATACACAAAGTCATACAAAAAAAAACTAAATAAGCCTTAATAGAAACAGAAATTTCAGGAGTTGGGGGGCCTGGGTGGCTCAGTCAGTTAAGCATCCAACTCTTGGTTTGATCTCAGGTCATGATCACAAGGTCCTGGGATTGAGCCCCATGTGGGGCTCTACACTCAGCGTGGAGTCTGCTTCTCTCTCCCTCGCCCCCCCCCCCAGCAAATAAATAAACCTTTACAAAATTCATATGGAAAGCCAAGGGATCTATTTTAAAAAGAACAAGTAAGAATAATTGCTGTCTCAGAAATTAAGCTTATTGTGATGCTTTATTAATTAAGATAGTGGGTAGTGGCAAAGTGAAACTGAAACAGACCAATAGAATGAAATTAGAAGATCTGAAACTAACCTGTACATATATGGCAATTGATTTACAACAAAGATGTAATTGCAAAACAATGAGGAAAAGATGAACTTTCAGAAACAGTGCTGGGAAAATTGGGTATCCTTATTGGAAAAATGAAATTGGGTCACTAACTCACCCTATACCCCAAATTCTATTCAAAAGGAGTTATAGACTTAAATGTGAAAGGCCAATGAACACATGTTTGGAAGACATTGTAAAAACACATCTTTATGACTTCTGAGCAGAAAAAGATTTCTTAAACAGGTCACTAAAAGCAACCCAAAAGGAATTTGATACATTTGAATAAACTCAAAATGAGAATGCCTTTTCAGCAATAGACAACATCAAATGTAGGAAAGGCAAACCACAAAATGGGAGAAGATATTTGCAATCCATATATCTGTGAGAGGCTCAAACCTGGAAAATATAAAGAATCTCTACAAAACGAAACGAGAAGGACAGACAAGTCAAGTAGAAATGGGCAGAAGACATGAACAGGCACTTTACAAAGGAGGGGAACGAAACAGCCAATAAACACGTGGAAATGTGTTCAGCTTTATTAATTATTGGGGAAATGCAAATGAAAACCACATGAGATACTATCATACACACCAGAAAAGCCAAAATGAAAAAGATAACCTATACCAGGAAATGGTGAGAATGGAAATCCTTACACTCTGCTGGTGGCTGCATAATTGATTTGACATGCTCAAAAACACTTAGTATTCTCTATCAAAATTAAACATATGCACACACCCTGAGGCATAGCACGTAAAGTCTCAGGTGTGTGCTCAGGAGAACATGTATGCACATGTGCCCTGGAAGATGCATACAAGAAACTACAGCAGCATTATTCATAAGACCCTCAAACTGGTAACAATGCAAATTTCCAAACCAAATTTCACATATTAATTCTATAGAATATTACATAGCAATGAATGTGACTGAATTGAATTTACACATAAAAATATGGATGCATTTTAAAAACAAAACAATGAACAAAAATCAAGGTATAAAAAAACATAAACATCATTTCATAAAGTCCATTTATATATAAGTCCATTTATATAAAGCTCAAAAATGTGCAGAATTACACTAGTATGTTTTAGAATGCATACTTAGATAAAAGTAATTAATAAAGGCAGGGCTGTGATTGCCCTAAAAGTCAGGGTGGAGTATCTCTGTGGGGAGCAGAGCCTAAGGACCAGGACCAGCCACGCCGGCCTCTCAGATTTCCAATATTCCATTTTTTTGACCTGAGTGGTAGTTATAAGGATATTCATTTTATAATTTGTTAAGTTCTGTGTTTTTTTGTTTTATGCACTTTTTAATATGTGTGTTATATTTGATAACAAAAGTGTCTTAAGAATGAGAATTTTTAGGGGCGCCTGGGTGGCTCAGTCTTTAGGTGTCTTGCCTTCGGCTCAGGTCATGGTCCCAGGGTCCTGGGATCGAGCCCCACATCGGGCTCCCTGCTCCACGGGAAGCCTGCTTCTCCCTCTCCCACTCCCCCTGCTTGTGTTCCCTCTCTTGCTGTGTCTCTCTCTGTCAAATAAATAAATAAAATCTTTTTAAAAAAAAAACCCTCCAGAAAACAAATTTATTCTTTTCTAAAAATTCACATTCTTTTTTTTTTTAAAGATTTTAGGGGGGAGTGGGAGAGGGAGAAGCAGGCCCCCTGCCAAGCAGGGAGCCCGATGCGGGGCTCGACCCCAGGACCCTGGGATCATGACCTGAGCCAAAGGTAGACGCTTAACGACTGAGCCACCCAGGCCCCCCAAGAATAAATTTGTTACAATGAGAATAATGAGCAGGCTCTTGCCCTTCCATTTATGAATGTGCATAATAATCTGCAATCGTGAAACCAGTGTCCCAAGAACAGATGGACCTGTCCACGGGGCAGAACGCATCACTCTTCAGCGGCCCCTAAGATGCATGAGCACTTAAGATGTGAAAAGGAGTCTTTTCAATCCACGGAGAGATAGGTTGGTTATTTAATAAATGGTACCAGCACAACTGTCTGCCTAAATAGAAAAAATATTGAATTAAATACTCCTCTCACATCACATACTGAAACAAACATCAGATGAAATGGTAAGTTAACTATGAAAATCAAATAATATATGATATGATTTGACCTTTGGGTGTATGGGGGCATTCTAATTTAAAAAGCAAAGGAAAAAATATATAGTAAGAACATCAATAAAATAACCATTTATTATTTTAAAACTTCTGATGTCAAAAACTTCCAATACAAAAAATTAAAAAGCATGTGTCAAAGGAGGAAAACAATATCTCAAACCACTATCATGAGCAAGGATTAATATCTTTAATACACAAAAGTGCACATGTTAATAAAAAAAATACAAAGACTCACAGATAGAGCAAGAGTATTTACAAAATATAAATACAGACAGTGACCATTAAAAAGTTCAAACTTGTGAGTAAGCACATAATTAAGTTTAGAACAAGAAGATACAGTTTGTCACCTAACAAATCAACTGGAATTTTAAAATGCTTATTTTTAAGTACTGGCAGGAGTGCCATTGGGGAGAATCCTCATCATGCTGACGACATGTGCATCGGGGAAAGCGATTTGCCAATGAGTATCAAGAACCAGAAATCCATTCTCGCTGTGTTATTTGTGATAGCAATATTGGAATAGCCTCGGGGCCAGCACTGAGGGAGGAAACTCTGCTTCATCCCCTATGGCCCACACGCAACCCCTTGAATCCCATTTATAAAGAGATTCTAATACTGTGGGAAAACCCTGGTTGAGAGGAACCAGGACAGCTCCAGGTTTTGGGGAGCTGAAGAATACACAGCTTGTGTGGTTCCTTCTAGAGAGAGGAAGAAAATCAGCAGTAGGGAAAGGAGACCCACGAAGGTCATGGGGCGTGAGATTAAGCTATGTTTGGTTCATCCAAACCCATCTCTAAATATTAAATTATGAAGCTTTTAAAAAACAACACAAAAATATGTGTGCAATAAAGGGACTGATAAAGGTGAAAAATTTTAACTTTGGGTTTTGGGGTCATGGTCGATCCAGAATTTTTAAAACATCAAAACACGTTGTAAGTGAGGATGGAGATGGAAATGGGGAATTCTGGGCAGACGAGAGAATGAGCCAAGGCATGGAGAGTGGGCTTGCTGGGGAGAGGCAGTAGCCCAGGCCTCGGGGGTGTCTGTGGTAGGAAGCCCAGGGCTCACTGGGAAGTGGGGGGGGCAGAGTCAGTGGGAGCGTCCCCAACCCACAGGCAATGCACATTAAGGATCTTTGAAACTTGGAAACGGCCTGCTTCCCTAATTCACTTGCTATGTGGCTTTTCTTCCATCACTAGAGATCTGGGGCTCTTTTAAAGTAAAAACTTAGAAGCATCTGTGCAGCTCAGTCTGTTAAGCCTCTGACTCTTGGTATCAGCTCAGGTCATGATCTCAGGGTCATGAGATCCAGCCCCTCGTGGGGCTCGTGCTGGGCGTGGAACCTGCATAAGAGTCTCTCTCTCCCGCTCCCTCTGCCCCTCCCCCTAATCCCACGCCAACTCTCAAAAAAAATAATAATAATAATTAAAGTAAAAACTTAGTGGAGTGTTTGCACAGTAAGTTGCGCAGTAAGGACTTGGCCATCAGTAGCACCTTAGTCCATAGGAGTTTGTCAGAATTTCCAACTCCAAGTCTTCCGTGAGCATAAGGTTGTTTTCCAGCCTCACAACTCAATAGGACGAGGTGGTCCCCTGGGGAAAGTATTTTTGAAGGGGTCAAGAGAGGAAAAATTCCAGATCCTGTAGGATTAGCCAGGGAGATGTGGGTGGGATTTCAAGTGGGGAAGAGGTTCTGAGCAGAAGGAGCCCAGAACACGGCGGGGGGGCTGGGGGCTGGGGAAGGGAGACCCTCATGACAGCACGGCGAACGTTCCGCCATGGCCCAGAGTTTCTGGGGGGGAGCATCTGATCTTCCCCTTCTATCCAAGTGCTCGGGTCCTAATCCCACTCGTGCAGAAAGGCTTTCCCAGAGCAGGAGGAGGAAGGGGATGAAAGCACAGCACATCAAACAGCCGAGCAAGCAGAGAAGGCAACGTGCCATCCTGGCGAGGCGACATGCATATTCCAATTCACTATGTGACCGAGTTACTAATTTACAGATCAGATTATGTCAAGATTTGTGCCAGCCAACTTATGCACGGAGCACAGGTGTGGGGGGAACAGGGAGGTGTCTTAGCAAAGTAGCTCTTGCTTGGGGAGCCATGGAGTCCACCCTGTTCTTATCTGTAACGTCAAGGGACCATGCAGTTTTCTGTCCGGTGCTCTCCATTGTAAAATTCTAAAAACCATCAAAGATGCATTTGGCAAGTACCCATCCCCCTTCTCTTCAGGGCCCATTGTGGGCATGTGAGATGCCCACAGGAGGCTTAGGAAGATGGGAAGAGGATGCAGAGGAGGAACCATTTCCAGGGAAATAAATCTTTCCCGCCATCACTTACCCCAAAGAAATCTAATTATTTTTACTCCACCATAGCCTTTACTATTCAAAAGGTAAAATAGGGAAAAATTAATTTTATTGGCAAACTTTATTAGATTAATATGACTGAGAGCTCCCCATAAAATGTTAGCATTAAATATTAAAATATATTAATAAAATACTAGATTATTAAAGCCTAATATTTAATATAACACATTAATTGGGGGAATTGTGTCAGTTTAAATATAAAAGAGAAAAGTGAAGGCAATAGTGACCTTTGCAAAGCAGGACGACCCCCGGCCACAGGCTTGAGACTCCACTCAGTGGAAATCGAAGCAGGGTCTCTGCCCACGGCCCCCCCGGGGGTGCAGATGGGCCTGCAGGGGTTATTGCAAGAGCTGTAGGAAGTCAGCAAGGGATGGTGAGACCCTTTGGGCACTCATCCGACCATGCAGAGCCCTCGCCACCCAGGCCTGGGGAGAGGGGTGAGGAGGGAAGGGGAACCACGGCTGGAGGGCCGAGGACTTTGGCGGCGGAGCAAGGACCTCAGGAGAGGCAGACAGGGTGCAGTCCCTGTCCAACCCACAGCCACTCAGAGAGACGAAGGAGAATGAACACCTTGACCTCCCTCCCCTCCTCTTCCATTTCCTCCTCTCCCCTCTGCCCTCCTCTGCTGGCCCCTCCTGTTGGCCTCACCAATGAAAGCTGAGGGCAAGGGGCGGGGGAGCCTGGAAGATGCAGGCCCAGGGTGCCAGGGTCCAGGGCACTATGTGGCGGGCAGCAGGGAGTGCAAGGGCAGCAGGAGGGAACCCACCTGCTCTGGCCACCCCCGCCTTCCTTGCAGGCACACTCCCAGCCTTGCTCACCTATTGAAGGCGAGGCAACCGTCTTTGCTTTCGCCAGTGCTACCTGCAAATGACCTCTGTCAGAGTCACGGACAGCTGGAGGGACTGCAATGTGTTCATAAACGTCCAGAAAACAGGACCAGCCTCCAGTGGGTCAGCCCCAGGGTTGCCGCTGGCCTCCCTGAGAGTCGCTCACCTGCCTTAGCCACTGCACTGGCCACTGGCTTCTGGCCACCCTGTCTTCCCATGGAAGCCAGGAGATGGCTCAGTGCTCTGCAGAGGGAGAAGGGCAAAGATGCTTCCTCGTGCCGGCGCTGCCACCAATGGCCGTGGCCTCGGGCAAAGTCCTTCCTCCTGGGTCCTGGGTGACCTCATCTGAAAAGTAGAGGCCAGGCCTGGTGACGTCTGAGGCCCCTTCTACTGTCTGTCCTTTACATGATGTGTGCACAGAATGCTACATCTCCACACAGACACACCTGCGTGCATGAGCACATGTCTTTGCTATGGGCGTACCTCAGGTGCATTCGCAGTCAAGGGCAATCTTGTTGCCCGCCCCCCGACCCCGGGGGCACAGGGCCATGTTTAGAGACACGTTTGATTGTCCTGACTTTGGGCAATGCTACTGGCATCTAGTGGATAGAGACCAGAGATGTTACTAATCATCCTACAATGCCCAGGACAGTACCCACCACAGAATTACTCGACCCCCAAATGTCAGTAGTTGTAAGGCTGGGGCTCCCTGAGTTCCTAATGGAAATGTTTTGGACTTATGTTTCCCTCAAAACGGGAGTGATAGAATTTTAAAATTAAAAATTAGGATTCATGGTTTAGCAAGTGTATGAGTCCGCTAGGGCTTCTTAACAAAGCACCTCGGGCTGGGGATTTAAGCAACAGAATAATTTTTTCTCCAGCTCTGGAGGCTAGACATCTGAGCTCAAAGGATCAGCTGGGTTGGTTTCTCTTAGGGCCGCTCTCCTTGGCTTGCAGATGGCCGCCTTCTGTGTGTGTGTCCTCACCCCCTCTTCTTGTAAGGACACCTGTCAGGTTGGATTAGGACCCACTCCAAAGGCCTCTTTTGCCTTCCTTACCTCTTTGAAAGTCTTACCACTAAACACAGTCACGTTCTGAGGTGCTACTGGGGGTCGGGGACTTCGGCATATACATTCTGGGGGTGGGGGGGGCATAGTGCAGTCTGTAACAGCAGGTGACATTGGCAGACCCAAGAAGACGGGTTGAAACTCACCAGGGGACGTGACTGCAGGGACAGCCCAGCCAACATCCGCGGTGGGCCAGACGTGGACACACGGCTAAGGTGCCTAGAAAAGTGCCAGGCAGAGGGAATCCCATAAACACTTGTCCACCAGGGAATAGCGCACCATGACATTCCTCCACCCTGAGGAAGTTCTGTAGCTCAGATGCCCTCTGTATTTTTCTATATGTTTGTGCATCTTTCCTCGGGAGATCCTGTGAGATGAGAAACGCTTACAAACGTGTACTTTCACAAAAGGCTCATCTGGACAATCACTCCCTAACCCCTCAAGTCTTCTGGAAACACAATTAATTTATGGCATTGTTTCTCACCAGAAACATGCCCATAGCAGAACGGGAGATGCCCATCTGCTGGCTCTGTGCAGTTGAGATGCAAAACTGAATTTACTCAACTCCACCAAATGAAAGACTTTAGAATGAAGAAAAGAAATAATCCGTGAATTCAAAATGTATTAAGTATAAAAATTCGCCACGATTTTTTAAAAAAATATATATTTTAAGAGATGCATTCAAATACTATGCTTTGTTCTTTTAAGATATATTAAAATGTAGAGTGATTGAACCAATATTTGAGATTACATCCAAAGTATTGTTATGGTTTTAATAACAAAACAAAGAATCACACACCCTGAAGGCCGTGTCTCTCACACACGTTGTGTTCTAGCCCAAATATCACAGTTAGTTTTTAACACATTTGCCTTTGATACACAAAACCAATAATATATGTCTTAATGCTGCCAACCCAGCATTTATGGCAGATGTAAAAAAATTGTATTTAAATTAGAAATACTAAAATTAATATTTATTGACTCCGTATTTCATTATCATTAGAAATTAGTTTGTTCTTGGCTAAACAGTTTATAGCAAGATATAAATATGTTCCATTGACCTATTAACTGGCCCAATATATTACGGAGTTATTGACAGCAGCAGTAAAATTTACTAACAGCTATTAAACCTTTTAACATACTTGATACGCCTCTGTCCCTGTAATTCTGGGGAATTAGGTGTGTTTTTTTTTCATTTTTAGGATAGTCTGCTGCTGATATTAAATTCTCCCAAGATTTTAATATGTTGTCTAAGTTTATGGCTCATAAAATAAACCTAGAGCTTACAAAAATTTACATGACAATATTATTTTTTTTTAAAAAGGGCATGTAAATTTTAGTACAGTAAGAATGATGATATAAACCACCGGAACACATAAAAAAAAAGTTCCCCAAACTGTATTAAAAGAATATGTAGAGTCTTATTTCAACACACAAAGCCAACAGACTGGCGGGGTAAGCCAGCGTGCATGGAGAGCCGAGGACCACGACTGAGGCCCAGTTTGGCTCAGACAAATCCACATCCACCAGAACCAAAGCTGGCGTCCAGACTGGGCGTCCAGGTGTGCCCCAGGGTCCAGTGTGGGTCATCAGATGCTTTCCCTCATGGCCCAGTACTGTCCAGCAGATCGTTCTCCCCACCAAATCCTGGATGGAGCAAGGGTGGACTCGGGGAGCTCTGCCACAGGTCTCCTCCAGACGCAGGTCACCGTGGGCTGTTGGACAGCCAAGTCTGTTTGGAGCCGGAACGTCAGCCTCTGTGGCCTCCATCCACCATGTCTCTGGGTAGCCACAGGCGGAGACGCCTTCCCGGGCCTCCGGCCAGCAAAAGCTTCACAAAGTCTAGTTATTGCTGTTGCCCTCGCAAAGCCACACCCTAGGCCCCTCTGATTCTGCACTTCCGTCTTCAGGTGGATGTTACTGTCCCAGGACCGCCATTACCAAGTATCACACACTGGTTTAAACAGTGGTTTAGTCTCTCGTGCTCTGGAGGCAAGAGTTCTGAAATCCGTATGTCGGCAGGGCCGCACCTCCTCCAAGGGCTCTAGGGTCAGAGTCCCCCCGTGTGTGGTCCAGCCTGGCTTTCTTGGTGGTGGTTGGGTCACTCTAACCTCTGCAGTCCCCTGCGTATCACCTCTTCTGTCGGGGTTCAGTCTCCTCCTGACTTTCCTCTCTCACTTGTTCCTGGATTTAAAGCCCACCCTGATAATTCAGGATAATTGTAATGGTTAATTTTCTATTTCACCTTGGCTTGGCCACTATCCCTAGATACTTGATTGAACATAAGTCTAGATCACTGCCAAGTGATTTTCTAGATGAGACTAACCTTTTAATTAGGAGACTTGGAATAAAGCAGAATACCCTCCATACTATGGGTGGGCTTCACCCAATCAGTTGAAGAAGACTGAGGTCCCTGGAAGAGGAGATAACTCTGCCAGCAGATGGCCTTCAGACTCGAGCTGCAACATCAGCTCCTCTCTGGGTCTCCAGCCTGCAGCTTCCCCTGTCGATTTTGGATTTGTCAGCCTCCACGATTGCATGAGCCAAGGTCTTAAAATAAATCGCTCTCTTTAGATACACATACATACTCTATTGGTTCTGTTTTTCTGGACAACTCTGATAATTACAATAATCTTATGAATCTCAGGATCCTGAACTTAATTACATCTGCAAAGATCCCGTTTCCAAATAAGAATATTTGCAGGTCCCAGGGACGTGGATGTGGGTGTACGTTGTCAGGGGCCACCATTCAATCCACCCCAAAGTGAGATGCACAAATGTAGTAGGGGGTGAGTCCAGGGAGAATCACAGGAACCTCCCAGGTCATCCAGGATAGATGTTTCTTTGTGCCTTATTTGATATCCATGTCACCCAGGAACCTTGGTGCTTGTGAAGGTCTCACAACTGAACAGAGGACCCACACCACTGGTGTGCAATCCTGATTTCTATAGTGATCCTGCGGGAATCAGTCCAAAGGGAGCCACCTAACCAGCCAGCGTCCAAGCAAAAGCCTGAGCCTCAATTCTGGAAGGGCTTTGCTCTCCAGAGTGTTTAAAACACTACCGGACTCTGCTAGGGGTGAATTCAGTCCCACAGGGATGAATCCAAGGCACAGGACAGCACTGGGTTTCAGTCAAGCTGAGCCGGCTGGTTGCTGCCTGGATTGTGCTTCTGGTAGGAAAGAGGGGCCTGCGCTCAGGTCCAGTACACAGTCAGACATCTGCTGGATCAGTGAGCAACACTGATCAAGTGCAGAAAAGTGAAGCAGGTGGAGAATGTGGTCAAATGCACACCGAGTCCCTCCGGTGCCCCTGGCTGTCCACCGATGCTGCAGACACAGAGGGGCCCTGGGGCAAAGGGGCTGCAAATCGGGTTGGAGAAGCCAATATACCTGAATATACAATATTTACATAATTCAGGTATCATGTGTATCTGTGAAAAATATATACATAAAGAGAAGTATATACATAGATGTTATTTGTACATGGTGTTTTAAAAAGTTAAATGTATGGTGGACAGAATATTGGCCCCCAAAGACAACAGACCCTAATTCCTGGGACCTGTGAAGGTTTCCTTAAATGCAGAATTTGTAGATGTGACTCACTGAAGGGTCTTGAGATGCAGAGACACACCGGGATGTCTGGGTGGGCCCTGGACACCATCACAGCAGTCGTATCAGGACGGAGGCCGAGGGAGACCTGACCCAGGCAGCAGTGAATGGGCATGTGACCCAAGGGGCACAGACTGGAGCCACGGAAGGCCAGCAGCTGCCAGAAGCTGGAAGGGGCTGGAACAGATTCCCACCCTGAGCTTCCCAAGGAAGCATGGCCCTGCCTGCATCTTGATTTTGACCCAGTGATACTGATTTTGGACTTGTGGCTTCCAGCACTGTGAAAGAGTAAATTTCTGTTGTGTGAAGTGATCCAGTTTGTGGTGAGTTGTGGCGGCAGCCACTGCATAACATGGGGACAGGTGGTAGGATCAAACTTCTCAGGCCTCGTGATCAGGACTGTCCTGCCCAGGCTAGAGGATGATCAGTGCAACCCATGAGTCTCCCCTGCCTCCCAACTCCAGGGGCCCTTGGGCCCACCATGAATGGTGTCTCCCGTGGACACGGTATCTGAGGGACTCCAGCCAGCTTCCTGGAGGCGGCGACATTTGGGCCTTAATTTTGATCCCATGGACTCTTCTCCTGGCTTTTGTCCTTCTTGGCAATGATCTTGGCATAGGTTTATCTCTGAGACTTTTATGTCCCAAATCTAAAAGCTACTTTGATTTAGGTCATGAATATCTTCGATTTTGCTTCAAGCATCCTGCTGTTTTTAGTTAGTTAGTTTGTTTGTTTGTTTGTTTGTTTTCCTTTGGATGTCAGAGTGGAGCCTCCAGGATGCAGTTTTCTACGGCGCGTACGTTTAAACATAGTTTAGGAGCGCTGGCTGCATCATCCTGGCACTGGGACTCTCCAGAGTCAAGGGCTCCTCGATGATACCGGGGCAGAGGCTTGTCCCTGACAACAGGAGAGCAAAACCGTGTCCTTGCCAATTTGGGTCCCTCCTAATGCTTTGCACAGAGGTCCTCCCTTAAGTCAGATTGATTTAAATGAATAGAACTAGCTCCATCTTTCTGCATAAGCCAGTCCAGCTCGCTACAGACTATGGCCAACTTCCCCAGAATTGGACTTGGACTCTTAATTATTAATGCCTCAACCCTAAGCCATTCTCTGGTCAAAACACAAAGCAAGGCAAACCAAAACAGCACAAAACAAAAACAAAAAAATACATATTTTTTAAAATTCCCAGCTGGGAATCAGTCAGAGTCCCACTAGGAAACAGATGGCACACATAAATGAGAATAATTCAAGGAAGGCTTATTTGCAAAGGATCTAATTACAGGGGTGTGTTGGGGGCCTGGAAGCCATGAGGGATAATGCAAGAGCCTCCCAACCCCGATTGCCCAAAGGGACCAGGAGGGGAAGCAGGGCCAGATCTGGGAAGGAGGGAGGATAGGTCAAGGCAGATCTCAGTTCGAGGGAGCAGGGAGTCCTGTCGGAGGACACAACCAGCCTGAGGAGCCTGTGGGGAGACTCTCCTACGGGTTCTAACCACCCCCCATCTCCTGGCTGGGTGTCCTAATTGGCTGAGCCCACAGGCCAGAGCCCACTGCAGTGACCCCAGGCTGAGAACAAGGGTCAGAGGGATGAGGGGAAGACCCTGAACATGTGCTCTAACCAGTGTTGTTCATTTCTGCCTCATCTCCCCAAAATCATATTTAGTTACTTGGAGACAGAAAGTAGCACGAGAAAAAGGCAATAAAGACAAGGAAAAGAGGAGGAAGGGCATATTTTTGGTAGGAAACGATGTAGATTCTGTAATCCACCCCAGACTTCAGACTGAGCTTCTGAGGAGCCATTGCCAAAAGGAAAACACAGTAATTTCTATAACCTTTCCTTTAAAAAGAGCCAGAACATCCTTTGCTTTTTCATGAACAACCTGTGTAAGAAGACATTACACAAAAAAGTTATTAATGGCAGTAACCACTGGTTGCCATGAACTCAAAGTGGTATCCTTCAGTGTGTCTTGTCTTGGATAAACAAAGGCTGTGCAGGGACACTGAGACATAGCTCAGTACAGTCAAAATACACAATTTTTTCTTGGGATCCTGGAGCCCTTGGTAGAATTTACACTGAGGACAAACTAATGACCGCATTATGGTGTTTTCCTTATTAGATATCATCTCATTCTTATTGTGTTTAGTAGGTTTTATTAGTCAAGTTTTTCCAGAGGAACAGAACCAATGGGATGCACATATATAAAGAGAAAGAGATTTATTATAAGGAATTGGCTCACATGGTTTGGAAGGCTGGTAAGTCCAAATCTGCGGTGCGAGCCAGCAGGCTGGAAGTCCAGGAGAGTTGATGGTGCAGCTGCAGGCTGGAGGGCATCCACTGGAGAACTTCCTCTTGCTCAGGAAGGTCAGTCTTTTTGTTCTAGCCAGGCCTTTAACTGATTAGATCAGGCCCACCTACCTGGTGGAGGGCAATCTGCTGTACTAAAAGTTCTCTGAATTACACGTTAATCTCATCCAAAAACACCCTCTGAGTTGATACACACAGTTAATCATTACAGAGGGAGAGCAGATGTTTCCAGTGTACACCATGATGGCAATCTATGGTGCTGCTCTTCTGTGCTGCTGTGGGAATTCACACCAATCCATATCCTTTGAAAACCAGAAGTAGAAATGGTGAGGTTGGCAAACTAAAATGAAATCTAAGTAACATGCTATCACCAACCCTTTTAACCCAGAGGTGGCGTGATCACTGCCACGTTGAGTTCCTGGGGCAGAATTCCATTTAGCCAACAGTTTGAACAAACGCACTAGAGCCTGGGTCACATGAAAATCTTCCCATGATCCTTAAATCATAGCAACAGGACCAAAGAAACAGAAAGTCAAATAGCGTTCCAGAAGAATTGTTAGTGGAGTGACCAACTCAGACAATTCACAATCCAACACATAGTCACGAAGGTAGCAACATAAATAGATGAATTTCGGGTATTGTCCACTTTATTCACTGGATCAGCTACTTGATGTAAAGCTTGTAGCTTATCGAAAGCAATTTTGAAGCCATTAAAATATGTAGCTGCGATATTTCTACAGCCTCATGGAGACCATGAAACAGGATGGTTTTCATCAAAGTTGGCCTTGAATTCTCCTGGAGATTATAACATTAGAACCTGACTCATCTTTCTCCACTCTGGAGGACTCTGAAGAGCCTCAGGCCTTGAGTTCTGGGCAGAGGAAGATGAGGTCCACACAGCACCAAGTCGATAAACTTGTAGAGGGTTTCTCGGCGAATGGTGGTTATGGAGAGTCAATCAGAATGGCTCAGGCCAAGAGATGATGAATTCCAAACACCTTTGCTCTTTGCCTATTTTTGTGGTGGCTACTTTTTGCTCCCCCAACCAGAACTCAGAGGAGTGCCAACAAGTCCCTCAGCAGAGGGGCACTGACTGGCATCCCTGTAATACGCGGTTTGTAGAGAATGAAAGCAGCTTTGGTTTCCTTTTGTATAAGTACACCCAGTTACCGATGTGACACTGTGGTTTCCTCACTCGGCTTTGAAATATAGTAAACTCACAAAGCTACTGTCGAGTTCAGAACAAACACAGGGAGTATGTTTAGTTATTTGTTTTTGTAGTAAAATAAAATATTTATTATCCGCAGACACCTACTGTGAACAGAGGGGGAGGCCACTGTGTTTTATCTCGCCAGTGTCATGTTTGACTTCCATTAGGGATGGATTATAGACCTGTGGGTTTTCATGAATTCAGAAAGTCCACTTTGAACACTGATTTCAAAGCCTACAGGGGGTGTGAGAATGCAAGAACACAGCTTTGGAGGAAGGAACCTGTTGCATCTCGCAAGCACCTTGTGTTTGATAAGGCAGATTGGAGGTTCCCTGCGAGACAGAGGCCAGGATGCTTCTCCCTTAACAAGACGACTTTAAAGCAAGCTTTCCTATTGTTTCCTCCACACTTTGCTCAAGGTGTACACAATTAATTCAGTCTTGGAGTCCCGAGAAAATCACCATTGTATCAGTCGGCTTTGCCCTCTTGGTCTCTCTAACTCATCACAGGGAATTGGAAAGTATGCCAGATCATCAAGGGGCTGCTGTCTTAACGCTTCCATGCCAGCCAGGCTGGCTCTGCACACGTGTGTGCATGCATGCGCTGATACCCGCACTTTAGATCTTTGAACCTACAAAAGAAGGTGACCAAAATGAAGAGGATGACCACCTTTGACACCCATCTAGAGTCCCATCACAACTAGACCCAATTCTGAGCAGCCACTTAAAAATACTTTGGCAGACTGGAGTTCCTCTGTGGGAGGGTGTGCCGGATGGGAGAGGATGGAAAAGCTGAAGGAAGCCACATTTTTCCTGAGAAGGAAAGAGTAGGGACATATCCAGCTGATGACCTCAAGAACGTGGAAGTCTGGCTCAGGGAAGAAAGTCCAAAATTATTCGGAACTGTCAGGGAGGCTAAACGCAAGGGTCATGGTCAGTATTTCATGGAATTGTGTTTTGGGTCTTCAGAGGGAAAGTCTTATCTATCAGCCTCCTCAGAATCCTGAGAGCTATTTATCATGGCAGGTGTCTGGCAGAGATGGGGAAATTCCTCGGTGGACAAGATGTAGAGGGTGAGAGGACTGGATTAACAATCAGGGACAACTGTGGGACTATAAAGTTCTCTGGCTCAACCACTGAGAAGCCATTTCCAGGGCAAAACTGATAATATGCAAATACACAAAGGGACTTGTCTGTCTACCTCCGTCTTCCAAGAATATCCAGGGACACTCTAGTCCTTGCCTGAACTAACATTGATCAGCACAGAAAGATTGTCCTTTTCTTCTTTATGTCCTACTGAGATGTCTATGTCCTGATTCACACACACCTAGAGACTACTGCAATAGTCCTAGCACAAGCCCTCCCTTCACGCCTGGGGATTAAGACCCAGAGAGTGTGACTGAGATCAGACAATTTTGCTTTTCCTAAGTGACACAAACCACCCAAATGACAGTATGGATCTAATTCAAGTTATTTTTCATAATGTCTTTTTAAGGATAAACACCAGAGGAAGAGTAATATAGAAAATATTCAACTGGGAACCAGGGAACCTGGAGAGAGGGGGGCTCTGGCTTAGGCTCAGCATTGAAAGTTATTCAAGCAAACTTTTGGGTTTGCCAAAGTAACACATTGTGCTTGTGTTTGCCTTTTTAATTCTTGAATTCCTCAGACTCGAATGGTGGCTCTCATTTTTTGATTAGGCATTCAACAAATGCTAAGTGAGCATAAGCAAAACAGAAGAGTTCTCAGCTCTTCCATATTAAATATGACAAGTCATGTGTGAGTGTGGCGAAATCTCCACAGGTACTGCCACACGGAGTCAACTGCCTGTGTTCCAAGGAGTCTCTGGTTCTTGACACCTTACTCTTCCATGCTGAGCTACCCACCTTTCCCCCTGACCATCCATCTGCCCTGAAAATGATCAGCAATTCCAATTCAATGCATCCACTTTTTAGCTGCCCCTTGGGTATTGACCACGCATGAGGCCCCAGTGCCTGTGCCTATATCATAGCAGGGTATTAGGCTGTGTCCCCAACATAGCCTTACAGGTGACATTGATGTGCCCAAACGATGACTCATGAGTCAATCCACTCTCCATGAGTTTCATGATAGATTTGCTTCTGGCTTCCAATCTTCTGAAATCCCTCCGGATGCTGTGGATTCCTACCAGCCAGGTTTCTAGCAGACATGGGCTCTGGAGCAGGAATCTCTGATGCGGATTAATTATTGACTCCCTGAACAGGGAATTCCAGTATCTTTGATTTCCAGGAGTAATTTGTGTGTGGCTCCCAACCAAGTTGCAGTGAGCTCATGGGAAGAAGCGAGCTTGTCACTAAGAGTGATTATACGATGGGTCAGTGAGTCAGCACGTTACCTAGACCCACTGCCCTGCCGACTTCACTGATAGCTGGACACCATGTC
Source organism: Zalophus californianus (assembly GCF_009762305.2). Taxonomy (NCBI): domain Eukaryota; kingdom Metazoa; phylum Chordata; class Mammalia; order Carnivora; family Otariidae; genus Zalophus; species Zalophus californianus. Next base: position 84,862,674 of record NC_045609.1, read on the forward strand.
CTGAGAACAGCTGAAAAAGCACACCTGCTCAGAAATAGTTAGAACAACCACAGCCATTTCGGAACCTTCACACTTAGCCCTCAGAACCCGTAGGCCAACTTCTGAAAGGCCTGATACTTGGGAGGCTGATGCATTTCCTGGAGAGTGAAAGGAAGGAGTCATGGCTCATCTCTGGGGATGAGACCCATCCACCTTCAAGGTCTTTGCTGGCCATCCAAAGCCACATGGAAGCAATTTGGGAACCAGGTGACTGATTTCTTCCCTTTTACTTTTCTTTGCTTTCCCCACCCACCCCCTTCCCTTTGGCTCTCTTTCCAAGAGTTATTATGAAAACCTATTGGGTTTGGCATGGAAGCTTCTCACTGAAGGCTTAATTCTGCTTTCAGAGCAGAAGCAGTGATAATTCAGTGGCTGTGTGTCTGTCAGGCTCACAAACAGACACACAGAATGATGCTTATCCAGACAGCAACTAGAAAAGAGCCCCAATTGTGCCAAAACCCTGATAGTCCACTTATCTGTAGTGGACAGAGTTGTGATGCCATTGCTAGAAAGTTGGAATCCCTGTTTTTTTCTTACTCACGCATCAAATAAATGTCTTAGCGCATTCAATAAGAGTATCTTAGAATGTTTTAAAAAGCATTTGGGGGATTTTTTTCCTTAAGGTAAATGCTATCAAAATGGCATTCTTTCTGTGTTTGCTCCAACAGCTATGTCCCTGCAACATTAAGTTCATGAATCAAGCTCAGAAATTTCTGGAAATTAAGAGTCAATTTTCCCATAGCAGACCTGCCTTGTTCCATTGTACACATTTATTATGGTTCTGTTATGACCTGATTCCATAATAATAGACAATAAGACACAACTTGGCTGCCTAATCTCTTCTCTAAATGGCTAACACATGAAGAGATCATACCTGATAGCATCCCACCTCGCTCAGACAAACTGAGCGTCAGAATGTCCACTCCCATGAGCAGAGACTTAAAACCTGAACTTTTTTACTTTTCATACCTTCACCCCCAAAAGTATGAGCACCTCTACTTCCTTAGACTGAGCTGTGGGCAGCCACATGTAAATCCCCCATCCTGGCCTGGCCTGCCTCGCATGACTGGCATGAAAAACAGCCTGACCATGAAGATTTTTCCACATGCGCCAAATGCACCATTGAGGACTGAGTCTACACCCCTGGCATCCCATCTCTTCCCTGGACACAGCTGCTCCAATGAATGGTAGTTTCAGCTGGGTGTGCAGGACACAGAGAAGCAAATCACAGCATTTTACAGACCCACAGGGACCCCGGGGAAGCCACAGAATCTCAATAGGAACAAGGTGCATCCTCATGGAGTATCTGTCTTAAAAGGATCCTTGGAGAAAAATCATCTTATATTAAAACAAACACAAAGACATTATGTTGCCAAATATAAAATGTGCATGAAGCTTCATGGCATGATGCAAGATTTCACTCAAGAAATGGTTCCTGAGCTCATGGGGTAAGGCCAGGCAGGGCTCTAGGCATTTCATGGCTACCGTGTATCAAGTGCACACTCCCTGCCAGGCACTGACTTACAAGGTTTACTGTGTTCCTTAAATATTCACAAGACCCTTAAAAGGAAATACTTTGTTCTACTCCCATTTTAAAAGTGACGAAATTGACGCACAGCCACTTTAGGCAACTTGCCCAGGGTCCCTCAGCTAGAAGGGGACAGAGCCAGGCAGGTGCTCTTGCTCTCATGTCTGGCTTCCAACCTTGAGCTACACTGACTTCGACTTCAGAGAACATCACACTTGTTGTTGTTTGGTTGTAATAAGTCCCAGATTTCACCGGGAATGTCGAACCTGCTGACCTTAACTTCTTCACCAAACTGCTTGGCAGGGGACCGTCTTGTTCTCCTGATGCTGCCTTGCACGGCTCTCTTACCCCAGCAAACGCCTCCCCGTGTGAGGGAAAGCTGATGCTTTCTGGCGACTCTGAGTCTTGGTCTCGCTGCTCACTTCCCACTCGGCAGATGCCCATCCTGGGCATCCTTCTCGACCCGCTCCTCTGACCTGTCAGAGTTAGGGCCTTTGAAAGCACTGACACAGGCACGGGAGCCATTTCTCTATGGTATCAGCCACCCCTTGGCCCTGTGATGGCTCCCTGGCCTGCCTCTGGCCCTGGGCCCTGAGCTCTTTGGAAGAACGAGTGTACTTTATCAATGTTGCATCTTTTGCTCCCAATAACACATGCAGGGCTCAGTGCGTATAGAATGAATGAATGAACAAATGAAGCCTAAGCACATCATTCCCTTGAGGTTTCATTTTGAAATATTGAGAAATAATAAGAATGTGAATTCAGTTGTTCCTTGTAGCCACTCCAGCACTGGGATACCAAATGCCCATGCTTAGGGGAAAGCAGGAGTGGTTGGTTTGTGTCTTAGCACATGGCATGACCCAGGGGTCCTGAGGCAGCTAGGTCTTAGTGGATTTAAAATTAAACAGAGTGGCAGTTCTCAGATGAGTCAGAGGCCAGGAGGGCACAGGGGTGTCTGTCCAGGAAGCCATAACCCTTGGTGCACCTGTCATAGATGCTGTGGATGCCCACCCAAATCCCCTGTCCCCCAACCCACAGCTTGCCACTGCCCCAGTTTCCATGAGCCCCAGTGATGCATACCTCAATTCCCTCCTTAGCCACAACCAATGACTGGCTGATCTGGTGGTACGGAGACCAGGTGTCTTGTAAGGGGTGTGATGCACGCTCCATAGCTCCCTTCAACCTCCCACTCCCATTTCAGGCCACGACCAGACTTTAGCAGAGGCCACATCCTTCCTCAGTCTCACTCCTTTTTCCTAGCTTGCTTGCCATGCTCCTGTTAAAGTGTTTCCTGAAGCTCATTCCCTCAATTAGCGATGAGCACACAAATCCCTGCCTCAGACTCTGCTTTGGGAACCAGACCTAAGGCAGAAGCCAAACAAGGGAGCCCTTCAGGTCTGGCGTGTTATAAACAAGGCTACGGAACGCGGCGGCATCCTTTCGCCAGCAAAAATCTACCTGCTGAGATGAACCCGTGTTTCAGAGATGTGATACAAGTTGAAAAACATAAGAAAGGAAATGTTACATTCACCGAATATTTCCATAAAGATCCAGGTGGCCAGAACACGGATTACAGACACTGTATTAGTTTTCTCAGGCTGCATTACAAAACTGCCCCAACTGGGTAGCATAAAACAATAGAAACATACTCTCTTGAAGTTCTGGAGCCAGAAGCACAAAATCAAGATATTGGCAGAGTTCATTCCTTTGGGAGGCTCTTTTGGAGAACCTGCTTCTTGAGGCTTCCCAGCTCCTGGTGTTGCCAGCAATTCTCGCTGCTCCCAGATTTGTAAAAGGATCACTCCAGTGTCCACCCATCTTCAGTCTTCTGGTGACCTTCCCTCTGCCTGTCTCTTCGTCTTCCTCTCTTCTTACGAGGATGCCTGTTGCTGGGATTAGGACGCACCCTAAATCAAGTGTAAGATCTCATTTCAAGATCCTTAGTTACACCTGCCAAGACCCTTTATTCTAATAAGGTCTCGTTCACAGGCTCTGGGTGGATAGACCTTTTCCTGAGGGCTGGCACTGTTCAACCCGCTCCACATACTTTTGTAATCTTGGGTCCTTTGCCAAGATCCAAACAAAAAACAAAAAACAAAAAACAAAAAACGAGTCAACGTGCTATCAGCAATGAGGCTTTCTTCTCCACCCCGGGTCCTCCTCGACAGCATCCTGCTTCCAGAGCCACCGGTAACAAACTGTTCTCCACTGTCACCAGCCAAACGTAATGAAGGGCTGGGCACCCAAAGCCAAGCCGCTATAAAGCAGTAATCCCCTCAGAATCCTTCCTGACAGCAGACAACATGCAATTTGAAATTTCAGAACTTTTGAATGCCTAAGAATTTGGCCCTGGGTTTATTCCTAAAACTCTATAGTCAAGACAGATTTACATGAAATTGTTAGAGGTTAAAAAAAAAAGTTCAACATCATGCCTGGTATATTCAGCCTATCGCTCATTCTCTCTTTGCCTTTCACTTTTTCGATCCATCAATCACGTGTGACTCTCATCTGAAGTCATGACTTACCTTTCAAGCCTCTGGAGCAGGCATCACACATGTGACTCGGAGAGCATCCTTAAGAACTTGGTGTCAACATGCAAGATACATTTTATCTCTGAGTCGTTCCTAGAGTCCCTGGGTGGCACCATCTGGGCCACCAACAGTCCTAGCTGGTCTCTCTTTACATCTCCTGTTCCTAGAAAGTTCTCCGTCCACTCACCGAGGAAATGCACGGTCTGTGGTGATGGGATGCTGGAGCACCTCAGAAAAGGCGAAGCCTCCTGGCCAGTGGACAATGGACATATTAGAGCAATTACAGTGATTCATTTTCTGGGTCTGGCAGCATCATCCGTTTCGGAAGACTGTCAGGGAGCATTAGGAAATCACTATGGCCCAAGTGAGTCAGTGCAGAAGCTCAGCAGGAAATGCACAGGGGTGATGACCAAGCGGCAAAGAGTTGCATCCAGCGCTGCTGGGATGCTATGAACGGACAGGGAGATGCGACCCGTCCCAGTGCCATCAACATTCGGAGCTTCTAGCATGCTGTTAGTCATGAAGGAAAGTGTCTACAGCATAGTGCTTGTGGTATAAAAATAGTCTCTCTTGTTTGATTAATTTGGTCAATAAGAAGCCAACTGAGAGGAGTGTGATGATTTGTTTCAAAATCGAATGATTTTACATGCAAAAACTGGAATTATGGCTGCTGATTATGATATTATCATTAATACAATTATTTCTAATTAAGGATTTTTATTAGACCTCATCAACTGAGGTGATAGGTGTGCTGTGAGATAGATCTGCTCCCCGATGTAAAAGACCTTCCTTAGGACCAATCCAAGCAAAAATTATCCACTTTTACTATGCTACGGGAAATGCTCGGCCATCCCCCGAAGAGAAAGGGCTTTAATTCTGGTGGAGTTTTTTCCTAAAACTCACCAATGTCCCATTTTCTAACCTGAGGACCTGAGGGATTAGACCAGAAACCTAGAGTCTGGGTGCCATGTTCTGAGGGATGACCAGACTTTGAATCCCTTTGAATGTGCTGGGTGTGGACTCAGAAGTACGGAGTAGTCTTGGGAATGTCTACACTCCTGTCTGTTGTTGTCACAGAGGCCCCATGGCATCCAGCGCCCTGTCCCTTTAGGCGTGACACATCACTGGGGGAGGTAGGCACGCTCTCTGCCGCGGATGGAGGGCTGCTTGCAGCAGGTCATCGGGAGCTGAAACTGCCCTCACCAAGCAACATAAAACTCACTTTAATTAACGTCAATATATTTCTTTACATCCACAGCCTCTTGGAGGAGCTAACGCAAAACAAACCAAAGGGAGGGGAAAAAAAAATCTCAATTGTTTGGGGGATTTTAAGAGAATTCTTTAATATCAGATTAAGCCCATTTTGATTGTAAATCTATTTTCAGCTCAACATTACCAAAGAATATTACAAGAAAACTCTGTTTTATGAAGTTATTATGATTTAAACCGTTCTCTCTCTGCTCTTTCTCTCTGACTCTCTCTCGCACACATTCATTCCCCAGGGGATCTAAAAATAAGCCTGAAGCTATACATGCCACTGCTCCGGGTTTATCCCACAGACTAAGGAGTTTTTCACAAAATACCTTTATTATTTTCTAGGGCTCTGCTGCAGTATCAGCAGAGCCTGTTTGAGACCTGAACCGTGGGGGAGACGGGGCTGCTCCCGGACAGAATCGCTGTCCTCTTCACTCCTATCACCGTCACAACCGGGGGCTTCTACAAGTTTTGGAGGTCTGCGACGGCTTAATTTTAGCAGTCCTTTTTGCTCCCACGGGATTTCCACATGCAGGATCTCCGGTGTGTGCCCGTGTTAACTGCGTGCGTAACACACTCTGCCACCATTTCTCGAGCCCTGAGAGCAGCACGAGGGCCCTTGCAAGGTGTTTTTTCTGGGCTTAGGCCGGGATCTGCAGGCATTTTGGAAAAGCGACTTAGGAGGAGTGTGCAGGGTGCGCTCCAGGGGTTTGTGAACACTCTGCGTTCCACACAGGACTGCTCAGCTTCCAGCTCCGGAGACGTGGGCTTCCAGGTCTGTTCGGGGGACCGCTTGGGAACGCGGAGAGGAGTGAAAGCCAGTTGGCAGCTGCGATTCGTGCCCCAGGCCTGTCTTTGGCGTCCGCGGGTTGCCGGCAGAGAATGCGCAAGACAGGACATGGAAAATGTGTTTTCAGTGATGGCCCGGACCCAGAAGATTCCAAGGAACAGACCCCTCTGACCTCAGCCAGTGCCTGGGGGACTCCTCAGAAAGAACTCTACAGTGTGTCAACTTTTGTGAATCCACACCTCATGGCCGATCGTAACAAATGGAAGCAAAAGATATTTTAACAGTTGTTAGGATGGATGTGCTCCTACATCAACTCAGCATGTAGAAAATTAATTAATGAATAAAAGTAAACTTTAAAATAAAACAATTTCCGTCTGAAAGCTTAGCTCCGTTTTTTTTTTTTTTTTTTAAGTAAACTCTACGCCCAAAGTGGGGCTCAAATTCATGACCCTGAGATCAAGAAGCGCATGCTCTATGGACTGAGCCAGCCAGATGCCCCTTTGTTCTGGTTCTGGTGACCTTTTGAGGTGTCCCCTGAAACAGGCAACCCCAAGAAGTATCATTCTGATGTTCCCACAGCTTAATAGCTCACTATGTAAATCTCTAGCTGCGCTCCAGCCCAGCCAGCTATATTATCATCATTCCATCTTTCCTAATTATCCCAAGAATAACACTCACTGAGCCCTGTTACATGCCAGGCGCAGTGCAAGTTGCTCGATAATCCGTGGCCCATGTAAGCGGTGGTTGATCCTGTGGATCTGTCTTATAATTGTACGATCTTCTCACAAGAATAAATATTACTGCATTAAATACATACGTTAATTTTGAAACATGCCATTGGTTTATTAAAGTCATTGTAGAGTAGAGATAATGTAGTTTTATGGTCTCCATTCTACAGATGAGGCAAACCAAGGCAGAGAGACAAAGGCACTTGCTCAGGGGGGCATAGCTCGTCAGTGGCAGAAAACAGCATTAAAGCCAGCTCTCCTTCACACAGGAGTTTGGCTTTGACGCTTTTCTCCTTGTGAGTAGGTTTGAGAAAAGCAGGGCTGATTCGCATTCCCTGAAGGTCCCCGAGGGCATGGCAGGGGGTGTTGGAGGAGATGGAGGAGATACCCAACCCAGGACCTGAGGGGCCTGGCATTTCGGTTCGATTTCCTCTGTCTGCTGCCTTTTACTCTCTCCTCCTGAGTTCCCCCATTTTATTCTCTTTTCCTCTTCTCCTTGAGCCCTGATACGATGACGGAAGGCTTGTGGGGCACGAGTCAGCTGCACAAGGAGCTACTCTCCTGCAGCCCTTGTTGGCATTCCGGTGAGCTACAGTGACAGTGGGGGCCCATGTCAGCGACATCGTGTGGCCCGACACTAATTGAATGGGAAGGCTTTGTTGGATGATTCGTGGCACGTTAGAAGAGCCACTTCATCCGCGTTATTTTATACCCATATAAATAGTCATAAGTGAGTGAACCTTGGGACTTAGCTAGTGTGGGAAAGTGATTGCTTTATGGAAAAGGAATCTTCTTTCCAAGCCCTCTCAATTTCCTAATGATCCAGCTTCCAGGATCCCCTTGAAGACCGTTTTGTTGGAAGGTAAAATGCTCACAAAGACGAGCGCTATCCATCAAAGCTGTGCGGCGCACAAACATGGCGTCCAGGTTTCTGGCTGAGCACTGAGCTGGCAGGACCCACTGGGGCCACGTGCTCCAGGCCGGGGTGCCGTCCCCCCTCCCAGATGTCACACCTCGGAGGCCCAGCTTTTCTGGGTGGCGTGCAGGCTTGCTCTTTGCTTTAGGAATCTCTGCAGGGGGTCGAGGTGGGGTCTAGCATCTTGAATCTGAAGGAAGTAAGGATTACTCCCAGAAAGAAAGCGGAGCAAGGAAGCAAGAGTGAAGACCAGGTTTTCTGAAGGAAGGTGCTCCATGAAGCCAAGTCCTGGGGACTGCAATGACTCCCTTCTAGGCCAGGTCTGTTTTCACTTGTCCACAATTAGGAGTCGTCCTGAGTGAGCCTGACAGCTAAAGCTTTGGGCCAGGCTTCACAGGGCTTCTGGCTATGGGATAAAGACATGAAAATATGTGATTTTTCTCCCCAGGAGAAACCACGTTATGTCTATGAAACATAATCCCCTCCCCCCCAAACCCCCTCCCACATCTCTGCTCCCACATCCTCTAGCCTACTGGGACCCACCCTCCATCCTACAGAGCAGAGTTGACACGTTTATGGGTGGGGTTTTACTGGGGTATTTGCAACTGCCCATCAAAGGCCCGCCTACACCCTGGGAGCCACCGCCTCATCTCCACCGCCCGTGGAACACAGAGGATGCTGGGGCCGGGGGTGGGCTGGGGGAGCCGGGGCCACCTGCACCCACACATCTACGCTAAGCTCTTCTGATATTTTGAGTCACCTACCGAGGAAAAGAAGCCTAGAATGAGAATTTGGGGGAGAGTCATAATAACCTGGGAAGGTCTCCTCTGAAGGTTGCCAGCAGCCTTGGAAGGCACAGAGTTTCCTACTAGTGTTTCTCACTGAGGTGTTGGCGTGCAACACAAGAGTGACTTGGTGCAGCCTCCCCCCCCACCCTCACCCCAGTTATAGCAGGGGACACCGTTCCTGGTGTCTCATTTTACTGAGGGAGCTGAACCTTTAAATTATATTGCATGGTTGTGTTGTGGGAAAATTCCAGATTTCCAGAGCTATAGTTAATGTTCTGGTGCGCTTTTACACTGGAGAAATGTTCAAAATAAAATGCAGGTCATGTCAGGCATAGAGACTATGCCAACAGAATAAAAAACCCATCTTTAAGTCCATATACAAGAAAATCAGTCCTGCTCCTGGTTTGCAGCAGAAACGATCGTTCCAACAGCCACAAGTGGTAGAGTTAATATTGTCCAGAAACAGGAAGAATGAGAAGAAGGCAGGGAGGCCGGCCCTGCACCTCCCCGGGTGAAGTGGGTGCAGTGATGATCCCCAGCCCAATCCAGTGCTCCAGGAATGTCTAATCATAAAGCCTATAAGGTGAGGCTTTGCCTACGTACGAGTGGATAAATGTACAGTCGGAGGTAGATGAATACAGACATACATGGCATGGTTTGGCTACAGACAGACGCAGATACAGATAAAGACAAGTACAGGTAGAAATATTAGGTACATAGAGGTACAGATACGTAAACGGAGATACAGTACAGGAAGGAAAGGAATCACAAGGCAAGCTGTGGGTCCGGAGGTGAACGGATATTCATCTCACACATATGTGCCCCTTGCATGCAAACTCTGGAAGCTTCAGAAATGAAAGACAGGCTCTCTGCTTCCAAAAAGGCCCCCGTCTAGTCATCAAGAGGTCTTCGATACAAGGTGATGATCACTATGGTAGAAGTGACCAGGTCATGCCAGAAGAACCCCGGGGAGGGGCCCCTAACTCATCCTGGGGCAGAAGCATGGAGGCTGGGAGGCTGGGAGGCTGGGAGCCAGGCACCCATGGGCTTGCGCTCCGGAGCAAGCAGGGGCATGAAGGAACAGAGCCCAGCAGTTGGAGCAGCGCACAGCGGCGCGGGGGCGGGGGCGGGGGGGGGGCAGGCGGGGCGTCTGCGTGCCATTTCCGGCCTCTGTGGGTGCGCGCACGTGTGTGTGTGTGTGTGGGTGTGTGTGTGGCGCACATACAGTACACGAGTGGTATGCACCACATTAGCTGATGGAAGTTTTCACAATTCTCAGAGACTCACTTTCAAGGGTGGTCTGACGCATGGGCCTTCAGTAGCCCCTCAAGGCCAATGTCACCTGCGAGGTCTGGGAGAGAGGGAGGCAGAAACGGCCTCCATCTTGAGGTGCCTGTGGTCTCCCCCAGGGCTGAGGATCCCTGTGCCACGTTGGGGGAAGATACCCATGTGAAACAATATGGCCAGGACACTGGGAGAGCACCTAAAGAAATCTGGGGCCACGCCTGGTGGACACGTGTGCCCTCCCTCGTGAGAGGACAGGGACTTTATAGTGCCTGGTTGGGGGGAGGTTGATATCGCAAGCTCCGAAGGTTCCAGAAACCTGAGAAAGCATGTAAGGTCAGGGGTGAAGGATGGACGAGGGGTGAACCCTGCAGCCCCATTACAGATCAGCCTGGAAAGAGCCGCAGGAGAGCGGCCCCCAGCTTCCTATTGAGGAAGTTCATGGAGGCATTTCCACTAGAAACCACTGCCTGCTGCAGTGCGATCTTCACCTGGGAGCACCTGGGAGACCCTGGGGTGGGGGTGGGCATGGTCTGAGGCCTTCACACGGAACTGGGAGAGGGGACAGGCCACCCCAAGCATGGCTCCCAAGAAAGGACCTCCAGGCACCCCTTAAGTCAACTTTGTCTCCTCCAGCTCCCTCCACAGTGGGAGCTGTGGGGACCCTGCACCCTCTTCGGCTGGACCCCTCATTTCCCCCGAGGCCTGGTGGCCATGGAAGCAGGGAGCCCACACCTGCTTTATCCATTAAGGAAGCCCATTCCAGAACGTCATCACCACTGAGGATTTTGAAAGCCCAGTGCAGAAACTTCTTGGCAACACTTTGAGCCCATCACTCATCCAGCTCTCTGGGATCTAAGAAGGCAAACTGCACTTTCACCCTCAGCAGAGCCAGCATGTCCCAGAGGCCTATGAATGAGGCACTTTATACCGCTGTACTCACTGTCGGACCCATTCCAGGGGTCCCGCTCGGGACAGTGGAGTGTGGCAAGCAGGCCATGCTCTGACCGCACCTGCCACAGAGCATGGCCATGATCTTCCTGGGCCGACCCACATCTATGCCTGAAAACCAAACTGAACCTGGAGCTCATGCCAAAAAAAGAAAAACTCCCCAGCTTCTACATGATCTCTTCCTACCCCATTTGCTGATCTGGATCAGTTGTCCTGTTTTTTGAAGCATCCTGTGATGTGGTGCTCTCTCAAGCTTTTGTTTAAATCTCATTTTTGTGGCAAGGGCATTACCTTGAGTGCAAATCCAGGGCACATTTAGCTATTGAAGGCTCCTAGTTCACAGTGCTGCAGAGCAGAAAAGCATGGATTTCTGCCATCCCTGAAATAACCATTTATACACTGGGGAGACTTAGCAGGTAACAAACCTGAGTTTCAAAAAGGAACCCTCAGAATCATATTTGTTGGCTTCTGCATCAAATCCTCATCACCAGCGCCTCCCACCTAGGGATATAACGAGCTCGCCGTGGTAATTATAGCCGTGTATGTGGATTCCTAATCCTCTGGCGACTGCAAAGAAGGAAAATTAAAGAGAGAGAGATGAGAGGAATGACAAGGGACAGTTCCTTTCTCAATAACACTTAATAAGAAACAAAACATCCAGGTAGCAGCCGGATGAATGGTGTGGCCGGGGCCACCTGCCACGGCTCCCCTCACACCCCCGTCCTTCAGGCCCGTCCTCCACAGCCAAGCCCGCCGCCTCCTGTCTTTCCACACCTCGTGATGGCACCAGCTTTTATCTCTCGCTAATAACTCCTGACACACTGCTGGCAAACTTTTCCAAGCGAAACCTTGGGTTGTTCCAGGTCACGCTCATGCAAGGTGACAGGTGGGGTGCATTTGCATCAGAAACCTACGGGGGCTGTGACAGGGCACATCCCACTGGACAGCATGCTGTGGTCCTTGGGGCTGCCGTGGGGGGCTCCCGGCTCTGCAGACCCCCACTCAGGGTGTGCTTCCTCTCTCCTGGGAGTTTGGCACATCCCCCTCCACTGGCCACTGGAAGAAGGTTCTAGACCTCTATCCAGAACAACCATTCATGGAAAAGATGGCTGGCTCGAGGTGGCTTCCCATTCTTTGTTCCAGCATCGGTCAGAAGGTCCTAAAAACAAGTTGGCGTGTGGAGAATGAATTCCCACTTGACAAGAATGCAGGTCTGCTCAGTCTGGGCATCAAGAAAGCTGCTCAGGTCTCCTGCCTCTGCCAGGAAACAGAGCAAAGGGGTGGCAGACGTGAACAGGGCTGTCCAGAGATACCACGGCTCCAGCGCTGTGGTCCAAATAGAGGGCCTTCCAGAGATAGCACTTGGCCACCATAGTTCCTGTTATGATTTTTTGTTTTTATTAGAAATTGCATATATTTAAGATGTACCACATGACGATTTGATAAATATATACATAGTGAAAAGATTACTACAGTCAACCTAATTCACATCACCTCCTCACATGGTTACTTTTCTTGTGTGTGTGGTGAGGGCCCCTGAAGCCTACTCTCTCGGCAAATGTCCAGATTCAGCGCCGCATGATTAACGATAGTCACCATGCCGTACGTTAGAGCCCCAGAAAACTGCAACTTCCTTCCCGTTGACCAATGTCTCCCCATTGCCCCATCTCCCTGACCCTGAGTTTCAAAAAGGAACCCTCAGAATCATATTTGTTGGCTTCTGCATCAAATGCTCATCACCAGGGCCTCCCACCTAGGAATATAACGAGCTCGCCATGGTAAATATAGCCGTGTACGTGGATTCCTAATGGAATCTCCTCTTTGCTTCTAGATAATTCGACTTTTTCCTTCCACACATAAGTGAGATCATGCAGTTCTTTTCTTTCTGTGTCTGGCTTATTCCCCTCAGGATGATGTCCTCCAGGTTCATCCATGATGTTCAAAATGTCAGGGTTTCCTTCTTTTTATTTTTTTATTTTTATTTTTTTATAGTTTTTTATTTATTTATTTGATAGACAGCATGAGAGGGGGAAGGGTCAGAGAGAGAAGAAGACTCCCTGCTGAGCAGGGATCCCGAAGCGGGACTCGATCCTGGGACTCCGGGATCATGACCTGAGCCGAAGGCAGTCGCTCAACCAACTGAGCCACGCAGGCGCCCCAGTTTCCTTCTTTTTAAAGACTGATTGGTATTCCACTGTGTCCATGCACTGCAATCTCTTGATCCACCAACATGCATTGAAGTTGTGAGCGATGCTGCAGTGAACATGGGAGCACAGATATGTCTTCAGGTTTCCTTCACTTTTGGGTTCCCTTCCTGTTAAATGTAGAGGTGTGTTCCTGAAGAACATATACTGAAGTCCTAAACCCCAGTACCTCAGAACGGCATTTCGTTTGGAAATCGATTAATAGAAGAGAGCAGGTTAAAATGAGGTCCTTAGGGTGGACCCTAACCCAATGTGATTGCTGCCCTTATTGAAAGGGGGGATGTGGACACAGAGAAGACAGTGAGGAGACGCAGGGAGGACACCATGGAAAGACAGAGGAACAGAGTAATATATCCAAGAGCCAAGAGACACCTGAGGCCACAAATGGCCGGGAGAGAGGCCTGGAACCATCCTTCTTCCCACAACCTTCTGAGGGAGCGTGGCCCTGTGATACCTCAGGACTCTGGCTTCCAGAACTGTGGGACAGAGTGTTTCTGTTGTTCTGGGCCACCCAGGCTGTGGTTGTTTGTGAGGCAGTCACAGGAGACAATACACATCTTGTCCCCACAGCTCTTACCCACCCAGAGGCCCTCCTCAAGCTCAGAGAGGGTGCTGCCCCAGTTCCTGCCCTCACTCCCCCTGGGCTGGGCTCACAACCTTCCGAAGAGCATCCCCAGCTACCTGCTCTCCAGTGTGCAGATGTGCAAGATGGAGCTTCCTCGTGTCATGGTTCTACCTCCTGTGCTCAGCCGTAAACAGAAGGAAACAGCACTTTACATCCCACATCCTTGAACTCAGCTGGGGCTGCCGCCGGTAATCAGGCAATGAAGCCCAGTCTTTTCTGATTTGGAGCTCGGCTGATATCCCATGACCTATGGGAAATGAGTTGATGGTTTCAATCAAATGATAGCCATGTTGGGTCAGTCCCCATCACAGGGCTGCAGGAGGCCAGCCAGGCTCCTGTGTTTGTCTAAGCCCATCACAGAGTGTCAGTTCCAATGAGCGGCCTTGCCACTGCTTAGAGGACCATTACCTGGGAATGCAAACCAAGGAGGGAGAACCTCACCGCCTGTGATCCCATGGTGGCCAAAGCCAGCCTGACTCTGCTGTTTCCCACGAAACAGGCCTTGCGGGACCTCCTGGTTGATGAGGTGACTGACAGGCAGGTGGTCCGGCACTGTGTTCAGTGTTTGCTGGGAGGGAAAGGACATTCCCTTCCCTGGGCTGTGGGGCTAGAACACATCAGGGGTCGAGGACGGGCAGGCTTCTCTTTCGGCCTGTGTCTCAGGGCTACTCTTTGGTTAAAAGCAAATGCATTTTCTCAAGCGGCACAGTGTCCAGGTTCTGGGGGGAAAGAGAGATGAACTCCTCCAGGAAATGCTCCTATATCCCCTCACAGCTCACCCTCTCTGATTTCAGGAAACTGGGTGCTCCTGCTCACAAAGGAGCTGAGTGAACAACACACACGCACACAGGTCAATTGATTGTATACACACCCTTAACCCAATCAATATTGTCTGAAAACTTGGGTCATGTGGGTAGTGCAGTTGGTAGAGGGTCCGACTCTTGGTTTTGGCTCAGGGTTATGATCTCAGTGTCATAATCTCAGGGTCATGGGATGGAGTCTCGTATCAGGCTCCCCACTCAGCACGGAGTCTGCTTGAGTTTCTTTCTCCCTCTCCCTCTGCTCCTCCCTCTGGTTCTCTCTCTCTCTCTCTCTCTCTCTCTCTCTCCAAAACAAATAAATAAATATTAAAAAGAAATATTTTCTGAAACTTGAAATACCTAACAATTGCTGACTTGTTCAGATTTTGTGGATTAAATACATTTAGTTTTGCTATTTCTTAATCTGGGTAGTTTGACTAAGTGTAGACGTCATGCAGATCTGTCCAAATGGAAGTGTTTCATGGAAGAGCCCACTATTTAATATTATAAACTCACTCCCACTTGTGCCAACCTCAGAGCCCGCTTCCTGGACCGGGTTGTCCTAACACTGTCTGAGAGCATAACTCCCCCCCACCAACTTTGTCCTCATGCCAAGTCACTCCACACCAGAAATGGTAAGATGGCAAAGCACTGAGTCCCTGGAGGAGGCACATCCCATGGCACGTTCTGCAACTCATCTCATTTGGGAAACATCACCCTAGTAACAGTGAAGGAGGACAAGTCCCCCTTCTCTCACAAAGAACAGACACCAGTGGCCTTTAATCGATCTCCTGGGGTACTCCAGTAACTCTCCGAAGAGGACCTGCTGGTCAGCTGCATGGCCCTGAGGTCTCTACCAGCCCTCAGGATGTTCATGCATCTTCACACAGGACCTGGGGAGATAGGGAGCAGTTATCCTGGTGAAGAGAGTCAAACCAGGTTTGCAAAGGCTGTAAGACCCAATCTCTGGCCAACCTCTGGAGAAAGCCTGCAAATCATGCCCAATACCGGCTCCACCCCCCACCCCTGTCATCTCTCCCCGACTCTCCGACTCTGGCAGAACAGGCATGGGTTTGCTCCCAACTAAACACATAGTTACAATTCTTAGGATATGCATCCTCAGGATATCCAAGATGGCGGACTAGGTTCTGGCCTCAGGAGGCACAGCCAAGCCAAGTGTAACCCTGGGTGCCCTTCCCAAAACAACAGCTAGACTAGCTGAGACCACGGCACCCTGACAGCAAGTCTTGGAGCCTCGCTGTCTGTCCATGCTGGATCTGGGCACTCAGATCTGCCCAGCACATGGTTGGCATTTGGCAATTATTTGTTGATGAACACAATGAGCAAGAGCCAGCTAGGCTGTCTCCCAGGGCCGAGAAAGTCCAAGAGAAATTCCAAAATAGCCACACAGAGAGTGGAGTGTGTGCCCCAGGGATATCAGCCCAGACCAGCTGGTGAAGCTGAGTGACACGGCGAGTCTGACACTCACTGGGGTCACTGAGCTGCCGGCTGCTACACAAAATCTGGGAATAGCCAGCTGAGACCTGAGGAATATAGGAGCTCATTGGCCATGAAGATGAGAAAATGTTCCCTAGCAGAGGCATTTGTTTGTGCTAACGTGCAAACTCAGGAGATAAAGCCAGCAGGGAGCACCTGAGGGTGGGAGAGGGGTGTTGTGTGGGCCAGAGGGGGGGCAATGAGCGGTGAGTGGTGGGGGAAATGGCAGGGTCAGAGAGGAGGGCCGGAGGCAAACTCCCAGCTAAGGGAGAGCAGGGCAAGCCACCAAGGCTCCTCCCCAGGACAGTGTGCACCACATTGGGCGTGTGAGCCGGGTGGCTACTCTGGCTGCCCTGGGGAGAAATCAGTAGGAAGACCTTGGAACAAAGGTTCGGGGAAAACCAGAGAGCAGAGTGGAGGGAACAATGGATTTCCCCAGTGCACAGGGATGGCACAGCCTTATCTGGAACAGTCCAGGACCCTTGGCCATACACTTGGAATAACCGCTTCGGTGGTCTCTCAGGGCCCTCACGACCCTGAGCAGTTTTTGAGTGTCCTTGTCATCCAAACCATGGGACAGGGCACTGAAGCCATCTGGTCATTCCAGCCAGGCTATATTCCTGCAGGCCTAAAATCTCACCTCAGACTTAGCCAACCATGCGCGCTTGGGTAAGGCACCAAAATCCTCGCGGTATTTCTTCCTGACCTTTAGAAACATTTAAGGAATGGGGATTTAGCACCAGCCTGTATGGCACTCTCCCTGAATTATACCACCAGGCAGTTAAACGTGCGGTCACCTCCAGATGCTCATCAGGAAGGCTCCAGGGACCTCTGCCTGCCCAAGGTAGAGCAGGGGGAGAAAGAGGAGCTCAGAAGGGAGCCAAGTCAACGGTGATGCACAACGTGGCCGGGCGCCTTGGTAGATGTACGCTTAAGCATCTCAATACGTGGGACGTCTTAAAGCAGAAATGGATACATTTTGAAGGAGTGAAAGTTAACCCAACAGGATACAGACACGTAGACTCAGTAATAATATTTTCAAATGTACAAAGGGGCTTTTTTTTTTTTTTTCTTTCTAAGCAGGCTTTTCTGAAATGTATTCCACAGCCCTTTTCTGTTACCCCCTTTGGCACACACAGGTATGAGAAACCCGATTCCCACACTGTTCCTGTCTGTTTGGGAAGGGAGAACAAGCTGCGTTTTCCCAGGCGAATAGGAACGTAAATTCAGCTGAAACGGTTTGTCATTAATCAGATCCCAGGTCTGGAGAAATGATACCAGACTGGGATCCCCATATTAAATGCATCAACTTACAAATGATTCATTTATTTATTGGAAAAAAACCCCACAAAAATGGTGGAAGAGAGCCAGTTATTTTTCATCCAACTCCTGCTTGGATTTTATGATTGAAAAAGGGAATAATTTAACAGAACAGGTATAGGCAGGGTGCACAACGCATGCACACTTCCTGTCATGCAAATGGGCGTCTGACAGAGGAGACACGAGGGGGTGCCAGAAGGCACTTCCACATTTGGAGAGTGGAGGCACATAAATCTGAGCGAGAGGGAAAGCTCAAGCTCCATAAAGCTTGCCCGGCTCTCAGTATAAGGCTATGAAATAGAGCTACGCTTATAACCACATCAGATCGGATAATGAACGGATACTTTGTCATGAAGGCATCATGCGAACCCTCAGCTGGCCCTCTGGCGTGAGGGTTTTTCCACGTGACACTCACCGGGTGGGAAAGAGATGAGAGTCAAACAGCATTCCGATGCTTCTCCCAACAGTCATCAGACAGTTGCGAAACGTACATAGACGCTCCTTCTGGAGTCCAAGGCCGACGAGCCCAAGGACCTTCTTGCTCCATTAAAAAGACAATTTTATCTGTGAAATAATGGGAACCGTCAGACTCGGGCGTGGAAATGGACTATTTTACGTATTTCATTTTGCACAGAAATATGTTTTAAATGAAATACTACCTGACAGATAAATTACTTGGCTTTGTGCATACAACAGATTGATTTAGTGTTCCCAGCAGCCCAGATGGCTGGCGACAACTCTGGAGGTGCTGAAACATCTTAGCACATGAAGGCAATTTCTGCACTAACACTAAACATTTGCTGAATGACCGCAGCGTGTAATCTTTCTCTTTTAACCTGAGATACAAATGGGCTGAGGTAGCCCACACCTCCCTTCAAACAAAAGGACAGTGATATGTCCCTTCATCATGGCTTCACAGTGACCCAAATGGAGACGTTTGCACTGAGATCCAGAGCAATCAAAAGGCCCCTCCTTGTGCCTTCCAACAGACACACTACCAACTTGTATTTTGTAATTGTGACCTTTGTCATCTCTAATTTTAAATAATAATGTGAAGTGGACAGCTGGAAATTTAGCTAGCTGATCTCCTAATTCCCAAGAACAAAAAAGCACCAGCTCTAGAGGAGCCTCTCCAGGCATATATAAAGAGGGAAATTAAGAGTCTATGCTGAAAACATATGTTCTACAGAAGCAGCGTCTTAATAATAATAATGAGGGCTTGGTGTCCAGACCATGGGACCATCCTACAGGTGAACCTATTTCATAGTGAGAAACTCGTGGTACTAAATGACTTGGATTGGGGCCAAAACAGATCTGCGTAATGCCAAGCGTTGCCTGGAGGAAACCATCCAAGAAACAAAACAAAGAATGGCATTCTACCATTGAACCAAACCTTCAGAGAAGGACAGCAAAGTGATCAAGGCACCTGCATAACTGAGCCTGTGAGGCTCTGCAGCTGGGGCTCCTGCTTGCAGGGCGAAATCAGCCAGGCACAACCCAGGGCATGTCTATAAGATCACAGAGTGTCTGGACGGAGGGCAACAGACCCATGTCCAGGATCTGAAGTCACCCTCGAAGCTCAATATTTGACAAATAAAATAAAAATTAAATCTTGTGCACAAGTCTCTCTCAATCACTGTGCATGCACGCACCTATGTGGGTTTTGTTTACACCTTATGAGGAAACCGGATGATATGAGCTAAAACTATAAAGAAGCCCTCAGAGGACATGCTCATGATAAATTATTTTGATGAACTTGTATCTACTTGAGGGCACGTTCTTATAGTTTAGGACAGATCAATACAACTAAACTTCTCATTCTATTACTAAGGACCAATCATCAGATTCACAGACTTCTGGAAATACTTTGGAGAAGAAAAGCAAACAAAGGGCACTTCAAACACTTTGAATGTTTTGCAATCAATTGCCATGGGAGAAGTATTTGTGACAATAAAGTACTTCTCTTTTCTTATCACAGTGTTTTTAATAGTGAGTTATAACTGGAAGGTCTTTCATGATGGATGGCGCAATTAGTTAAATTGATTTGAAATTTCTAAGTAGATAGGCGTTCAGCTACTCCTGCATTAAGTCCAGCTGAAGTTGGAGGGAAACTGCATCCAAATCTTTTTTGTTTTATATACAAATTTAAGTAAAGATCTTAGTAATATATAGTCATATATAAATAATAGATATATGTGCTGAAAGAATATAAAATCATATTATATAACTATATAAAATATTTATATTTTATATTTTATATATATAAATCTCCAAAAGGCTGTACCCAAGGGCACCCATTCTATCACCTTCAAATATCAAGAAGGTCTACTAGATGCACTGCTGATGGTAATGGATTGCATTAACACAGTTGTTTCTCGGGACAGTAGACTCCAGAGCTTTTCTTAGGGTTCAGGAAGGAGAGCCAGGAACCCTCAGTTTGTAGCATGTCAACAGGCCACAGAAGATGGCCAGGAAGAAACACTTGCAATCAATGCACCTGGAGGTGATAGGGGAGTTGCCCCAAGCAAACTGTGCCTCATAGATGAGACTTGTTGATGCCTGGCCTGCAGCAGCACAAGACAGAGTGGGCAAAGTCACCACTGTAGCTGATCCGAAAGCTTGAGCACTCACAAACCCAGGTTCCTCAGGCCACTGCTCCGAACACAAGGACACAGTGTAAGAAGGAGGATTTCCTCCTGGAGCTACCCACAATCCCGGGTCCTTCACCGCCATCAGTCTGTGCCCCTGGATCTGCAGTGTGAATGTTTACCAACCAATTCTAGAGTTAAGAGCCAAGAAGGTGGTTCTACTAGCCTCCCAAGGAGGTGTGGGGAAAAAAGCCAAGGGGCCTCTATCCTCCTGCTTTGTGGAAATACCAAAATCGGCTTCTTCTTATTTGGGGATGAGTAAAACACTGTGTGAGCCTGATGAAAATTCTCTCAAAATAAACGTAGGATAGTGTGGCTCCGAGGCTGGAGAGGATACTTTTGAAATAGGGTTTTTAGAAGAAATATAATCCAAGAACAAAATGCAAAATTTAAGTAAGAATCAAGCAGAAAAATGAAGAAGCTGAATTAAAAGATAAATAAAACAATTATATATTGTGATAAACACCAATGAATGGTGTCCAAATGGTCCGTTAAAGAGATCAGTGGTGCTATATGCAGCTGAGACATAGACTCATTGACTACTTGGAAAATTCCATGATGAAAAAACATGAACATGTTCAAGAGTTCTATAAAGCGGTTGGTAATTAAATCCATATACAAAACATATAGTTTCTTTATATAAGACTGAAAATATAATGAAAACAAAGCCCATTCATTAGATCCGTGGCAGTATCCATACTAACAGCAAATATAATAAATTGGCCTCAAAGGAAGTCACACAAAAAGTTTAGAAATACACAGGGATATAATGTATGATGAACTTGTCATTTTTAAATCAGTGGCTACAGGATGATAATTTTTAAAATGCTGGCACAGTTCCTTTATTATTTAAGGAAAAAAATAGTCTTGCCTCATGGCATAGACTACACTACCTATTAGGTGAAAAGATAAAATAAAATTATACAAGAACTTAAACACAATGTCAATTACTATTCACCTGATCTTAAAACAAGGAAGTCTTTCTCAGCAAGACACAAAGAACCACAAAAAAAAAAAAAAAAAAAAAAAAAGGACAGGTCTAAAATTACATTTAATAGTACAAAGACACATTGTAAACAAAATAAAATGTCCACTACATTCTGGGCAATTTGTATCTATCACATTAGAAAAAGTTAATATGTTTACTATGTAAAGATTTCTTGCAAACCAATACAAGAAAAGATGAACAACCCGATGGACAAATGAACAATTCACAAAATAGGAAATACAGGTAGTCAATAAAATGTTATAAATGTGTAACTTCACTGTTAAGTGAAGGAAGTGGGGATTAAAATGAGAATCTATAGTGTTTTGCTTAATCAGTGGTCACTATTTCTGACAAAGACAATTTCTTTGAAGATTTGGTGGAAGGAGGCATTCTCACAGATTGTTAGCAAAAGTCTTACTGGTCTTATTGTTTTACCAGTTTGGGGGGCAATTTGCTAATACAAAGTAAAAGGGCGGTACACGCTCTTTAACAAAGGAATTCTACTTCTAGGCTCTCCAAATTGTATAAGATGTTCAGCAAAGTTTTATTTTTAAAAGTAATCCTGGGAAACAATATGAATGTCGCACAATACTGAACTAGTTAAACTGGTAATTGTATGTCCGAAGGACAGAATATACTCCTTAGTACTGAAAATCATCTCCCCCAAGAATATTTAGTAACAAGGGAAACCAATCTATTAGAAGAGGTACACGCAATCTTAGCCCAGTTTGATCCATACGTGCGAAAGGAAACACTCCCATGTATGACTGTTCATCTTGGCTTTTTTTCAGAGTCTTTGGATTTTTCCCAATTTTTGAACAAAGAACATTGTTTTGCTCTCATAGCCAGAAGGCTTAAGTAAGTTAAATGCTTCGGATAAATAAATACAATTAATTACACCATACTAGACTCTTTCTTCTACTGCAAGGACCACAATTCAAAACAAGTAAGTGGGCTTTGGAAGTGGCAAACCAAGTGCAAACACTGTGCCGTTCCTTTCTGTGAACTTGGGCAAATCGTAGACTCTCTGCAAGCTTACACTTGATGAAGAGCCTTAAAATGTAACCATTCATTAGAGTATAAATTCAGTTCATATATATTCACTACCTAGGAAAAGGATATTATTTCATTAGTTTTTCATGCCACCATGATAAATGGCCAGAGGACCACCACTTAGACAACCCTGGATGGTCAGGAGACCATACTGTGAGAAATCCTGTTCCAATGACAAATTGGCTTCATGGGTTTGTGGTCTTCCCAACTCAAGTTTCATTTGGGGTCCATCACTTGGAACTTACCAAAGGGTGCACGGAGCTTGGAGCAAATTCAGATGAAGCACATTGACAGGTACAGCCACTCCCCCTCAAATGCTACCACGTCCTGCCGGAAGGAAGAGAGCGCATCTGTATCTGTACGCTAAGAAGGGTCTTTGCAGAGCTGGATGGATACTAAATGTATGAGAGCTTCATCACCCAACCTGCAAAGGAAGCACTATTTCCTTCTTCATAATGGGTATCACCAAGCATTGTCAGTTTTATTTATAAACTTAAACATAGGCTGTTAGAAAAGAAAAGAAAAATCAAAAAGCCATGTAGAAGGAGATAGAAGTAAATACACCAAGCAAATAGACAAATGGAGTTCCTGGGATTGTCTGCTGCCTTTAGATCTATAGAGCGCCCAGATCCTAGTAATAAAAATTAGACATAAAATTGACATATTTCCCAGGAACTCGATACATGGGCTGCGTTGCCAAGTTCTGCTATAATTTTACATGGAGCAAAAACATCACTAGGAAAAGGCAAATGAGGCGTTTTGATCTATGAGCTCAAGCTTCCATGTCTAGGATATCCTGAATGTTCTCATTTGATTTGAGAAAAAAATTTAAACTAAATCCAAGCCAACAGGAAATTTGCACTTTTTCATATCTGAGAACCAAATGAGCTGCTGAAATACAAAGTAAGGGTTCAAAATGCGTTCACGGGAGTTTGATCACATGCAGACTTCGCAAGGGGGCTGAGCAGGGTGTGACGCGATCTTAGAGTCGACCATGTCAGAGGAACCGAGAAGAAAAAATAAAGAACGGATTCCAGTTTTGGCACTTTGCAGTTCCATTTTGGCAAATGCACTCAGGAGGCTGGAGGGAACTTAGAACATGAGGTTGGAAAAGAAATGCTAGGAGGCCCACCAACAGCCCGTGGCCACCAGGGAACGCGCCACACTCATCCTTCAGCAGCCTTTCCAGCACGCTTTTAATTTCAGCAGGAACTCGGGGCACTGACGCAGTGCCTTTGAGTCTCAACTGGTCTCAAATTTTAAAATATTAAGCCAAATACTCAATTTAATAATGCAGAAGAATTTAATTTTGAGTCCTGACTGCAGATCAGTGTCAAAAGAATTCTTGAACAAGGAGTGGAAGGGAGAGGAGGGGACGAGAGCTGTTGATGAGTTTCCAAGCCTTTTGAGGCCAGTCCAGACATCATTCCAGGGGGCGGGCCCCTGGGGGGCTCTGGCTACGCTTCCCGGGGTCTACCTTCCAGTAATGTTATTGCTAATCAAGTAGTTCCTAGCCCTCCTTGCATCTGTAGGGCGGCCTATTGTACTGAC
This sequence comes from Zalophus californianus, assembly GCF_009762305.2. Lineage (NCBI taxonomy): Eukaryota > Metazoa > Chordata > Mammalia > Carnivora > Otariidae > Zalophus > Zalophus californianus. The sequence continues at coordinate 84,886,169 of NC_045609.1, forward strand.
TGTAGCACAGCTGGGCAAGAAGATACCCCAGGAAATCATTTCCTGCCCCGCCCTCGGGATGTGGCAGCTACGGAACAGACAAAAGGGAATCACAGGGGGGCAAGTGGAAACCCACTCCCACAGCGCCCAGGGAGAAATAATGTCCACAAAGTAAAAGCAGAAATCCCCCCAATGTCAGTGTGAAACCAAAAAAAAAGGTTTTTGAGGACCATACACTGGAAGAATTTTAAATCATTATTTAATAGTAATTAATAGGATTTAGCTCTTCATATCTAAATTAGAGCTTTGGGGTTAAAAACGCCAAAAGGAACCAGTCTGCCTTGCCTGCCTCCACACCCAGGGACCTGACAGCCACGCGGCAGGTGGGGGGTGGTCTCCTGTTCTGTCGCCACACTTTAGCCGGACTAGGGAGCAGGTGCCGCAGCATGAGAAGCTGGTGACAAGCCAGTGGCAGTCTCTGGGCAGGCCTTTCAGACACGTTGTCTTACACCTCCAGCAACCTCGGCAGTGGAAGGAAAGGTCTCCTTCCTACAAAGAGTTCAGCGAGAGTCACACAGCCAGTAGAAGGTGGTGCCAACATTTGAAGAGAATTAGACCTCAGAACCGCCCCCACATTCCTCTCTGCGCATGCTCCCTTCTGTGCAACCACCGGTGGAGCCATGCTGGGACCTGTTTGCATCCTCTTTCCCTGCTTCTCTCTCCCCCAGCCACACAGACCTTCTGTCTGAACTTAGAGCCATGCTCCAGCCACAGGGCCTTTGTACTTGCTGCTCCTTCAGCTCCTCCCAGAGCTCCCTGTGGCCAACTTCCTCATTTCTTCTAGGTTTTTAGCCAAAAATTATCTCTTTGGTGGGTCCTTCCTTGACCACTGATATTTTCTACTGACCCAATATTTCCTTTCTTCTGCCTACTCTGTATTTTCTTCTTACTGCTCTTTGCTGTTTTTCTAATATACTATGTATCTTGCTCACTTATCTCTTTTTCTGGATTCCCCACTACAGTGTGAAGGCCAGGAGCTTGTCTATTTAATCCCGTCCTGTGTGCCAGCATCCATAACCACACCTGGGACATGGTGTGCCCTCTATAAATGTCTGTGGGTTGGATCCTTGAGAGGTCAGGAAAATGTACACGCATACAGCAGTTGGGATCCTCCCTTTGCCCTCGTCTTTCATCCCTAACTGTCCCCAAATGAGGGGATCGTAGTCTATGGCTGCTCTTGTCACTGTCGTAGGACAACAGCCCTGACTTCAGCCTGAAATTAGAGCATATTTCATCTTACCTCTTGGTCACCTGAGGTGGCTACCTGGACTTGACATCTAACACCAGCTCTTCCTCCTGCCATCCTTGCCGTGTTTGTAGGGCCAAGTTCCCGATTTAGAACACCTTGGCTTCTCCAATCCCTGCCTCACACCAGGCACTGAGCCTTGTCAGTTCCTCCTCTGCACTTCTTCTGGAATCCACCCTTCCCGTCACATCCTAATGGCCACCACTGCCGTTCCCAACACACCTCTTTTCAGCAACGGAGCAGATGTGCAGGCCTCCCCCACTGCAGGCTGTCCCCACCCAGCCCCTCTCCCTGGCAGCTGCATGCCACAGACAGACGGTGCAGTTGGATCCGTGCAGCTCAGGCTCTTCATGGGAGGTCATGGCAGCGAGTGAAGAAGATCCAACTGGCAAAGAGTAGCAGCCACACCCTCATCCTTCCCCACCCTGCTCTTTTCCAGGAACCTGATGGCCATGGCTGACACTCACAAGGCTTCCCTGTCCTCCAGACACCGGTGGATTTGGAAATCTGCAGCAGGATACTGTAGGGAAGAAGAAGAGTGAAAGCCAAGTCCATATTCCCCTGGCCACCGCCCTGAAGTCACGTGAGACTGCTCTTGCCTCAGGCCACAGCGAGGTGCTGCTCTCAAAGTCACCTTCTCCTTACAGACTCTCGCTGGAGCCCCGTTTCTGGGATCTGCTCCTCTCCACAGTCCCTGGTGCTCACAGGTGGTGACCATCAGCTGCTCCCGGCCCGGGGCTGCCGTGCACCTGAGCTTCCCTCCATCCTCACCTCTGTCACATTCTCTAGAAACATGTCTCCCCTCAACTTCTCCTGTGTGTGTGCCATGTGCTTTCTGGTGAAGGTAGACTGATACAGTCACATACACATTGATGACATAAGCATTGGGTAGCAAACAGACATAGACAATTTTTACAACCTTTTCTATAAGCCCAGGAAGTCCCTGCTCTTTAGGTGACCAACGAGCAGGGCATGTGAAGGTATCAGTCAAGGTTGACAGGGCCACATTCCAAGAGGCAGGGCTGTGTCACCCTCATAGCAGGCATCAAGCAACCAAGAACCTTCTAAACTAAGGATGGACCCAGGAATGGCACCCAAGCTTTGATCACTGACTGTTCCTGTGAGCAGAGCCCAGGAAGCTTGCTGGGATCCTGTGGCCTGCCTGTGTGAGTGGGAATAGCTCTGAGACACGTGGGCCAGCCACCACCTCAGATACCTCCAGTTGCAACGAGAGTGCCTTTTTAGCACTCACCCTGTTCTCGTAAACACCCTGTTAGAGGACACTCTGTTGGTAGGACAGCATTTGTACCCACAAAATCCCACTTGTGTTTTGTCTGGAATAAAAACCTCTTTAGGCCAATATTCAGACACATTGACAAAATATTTGCACCTTCTATCGAAACTAAAGTGGTATATCCCTGTTTAGAGAGATCTCATAAAAAATAGAGTAAAAGAATGAGCAGACAGTTCATAGAAAAAGAGAGGAAAATGGTCCATGAGCATATGCAAACAGACTCACAATAAGAGAAGTGCAAATCAAGACTATACCAAAGTACCACTCTCCGCCTATTGGCTGTTATTGTTAGTAGTGATGTTTATATTGAAATTTCGAAACAATGTTATAATATTGTAGGATAAAATTAAAACGTGGGAGTGAAAACTTTCCATGAAAGAGAAAATACACGTAAATTCAAAGACACTAATGTTCCTCAATGTAAACTTTGAACTGGAATATCAATGTAAACTCATAATTTATCCACAAAGAGGCCCCCGAGGCAAGGAGAGTCCAGTGTCATTGAGCACTCCCAGCATCTGGGCTGTGATCACCTGCCATTTCCCCTTCTACCGAAGATAGGATCCCATGGCTCATTCCAGATCTGAGATAAGGAGGCAGGGGGTGAAACTGGGTCTCACACGTTTGCCAAGTAAGAAAGTACTCCAAGAGGGGCATCTGGGAGGTGCAGTCGGTTAAGCATCCAACTCTTAGTTTCAGCTCAAGTCATGAAACAGGGTCATGAGACTGAGCCCTGGGATGGGCTCCACACTGGGTGTGGAGCCTGCTTGAGAATACCTCTCTTCCTCTCCCGTCCCAACCCCTCCCTCTCTAAAAAAAGAGAGAGAGAGAATGAGAGAGAAAGAGAAAAGAAAGAAAGTATTTGAAGAACAATGAAGGCGGGTCTCAAAAGCACAGGGGTCAGCTTGACAGGATTCCCATTGGCCACATTTGGGACAATTATTTGAGCATCAGGAAATGATCATAATATTTGTAACAGAAACCAAAATTGAATAAATGATCATTTTTAAATCCAGAGAGAGGTTGTGTGTGTGTGTGTGTGTGTGTGTGTGACTGAGAGAGACACAGAGACAAGAACAGAAGGACAAATAGTGACCTTAAGAGGCACCCCACTCTTTCTTTAGAAGAAAATATAGTTTCTTGAGAAAGAACAGAGAGAATTTTAAAGATCACTATTCTGTGAATTATTGGGTCCCATCAGCATTTTTCTTTTTTTTCTCTCATTCATTAAAGTTTCCTAATTCACCTATCAGGCTCCCCCAATTCTGCTGCTAGCCCCCTGAAAGCTGGGTCCCCTGTACCAGGCCAGCCCAGCACAAGGCAGGGCAGTGCCACACTGCCAGCCAAGAAGTCTCCAGGCCATCCTACCTGGTGGGAAGTGTGCCAGGATGTACTCACCAGACGTATAATTTCATCCCTGTTTCTAAGAATAAAGACACTGACCTATATACACAAAAACACCTATGAAATGGGGATTTGTTTATATTGTTGGTGAGAACACATATTAGAAACTAGCCTGTAAAACACAAGGATTATAAAACCAAATAATTTAATCATAAAGGACAATGTAGCATTTTGTAAAGGTGAAATATAAGAAGAAATCATTCCTGTTTAAAAGAAAAATCTCAATTTTTATTTCACTGAAGAAATAATTGATTCAAGCAAGAACTATCAATCGATGCTAAAACCATTAGGTAAGAAATCTACCACGTAGTGTCAAAATATCACCCCACAGAGCTCAGGAAGAAAAAGGTATCTTTATCATAGAAATATATGGTGGTGATTATCTTAAGCAGCATCGATAAGGTAGGGAGTTATGATGTGCCCGTGAAATACAGCCATATGAAGTTCTACTACTTTTGCCAACCATTGAACTTGAATCAAGGCTTTAGACCTAACCACAGCTTACAGGAGAGGCAAGGGATAGAAGAACATCTTAAACACTACCATAAGAAGCCATCAAACAAACTCAAAAATGGGGCTTTTGATTATACAGCGAGCATGGTCTTTTCAAAAAATCAGTGTCATTAACAAAGAAAAGAGGAAAGGCCTGGTCTAGATGAAAAGACACTAAGAAGTTATGACAACCAGAGTCATTCATGATCCTTGGTGAGTTTCTATATGAGAGAGAAAGCCCTAAGAGACATTTTGGGAAGAATTGGGGGGATATGTATGGTCTAAACAGTAGGTGAAGGGAATTATCGTTAACTTTTGCAGCTGGGATAATGGTGTCTTTATGTAAGAGAATGTCCTTAATTTGGGGACAAAATTAAAATGGTGTACCAATTTATTTGCGGAAGCAGTCATAATGTCTGTACTCATTTTCAAAGGGTTCAGCTGGAACAATAGCAACCAGTAGGTAGAGATAAAGCAAATGTGGAAAATATTAATAATTATTGGGTTTATGTGGCAAGTGTTTGGGTGATCATTGGATTATCCTTTCCATTTTTCTCTATATGTGAAAGATGTCCCAGCTAGCCTGGGAAATATTAAGGAGCACCTAGTTATTTGATGGGGACTCTTGGACTAAACCACACAAACTGAGCATCAGAATGTCAGTGTGGAGGAGGCTGTCTGCATCACACTTTGCACAGGTGAGAAATAAAGTTTTATAATGTTTAGCGACAAAGATGCTGGAATTGCTAAACTAGCCTGACTGATAGTGTTAGATATTAGATCATTGGTTATTGATTCAGATATAGATGATAGACATCCCAGTGGGAGCCGCCTCTGGACTATGGGCTTCCTGATAAAAACACAGCAGATCACCCTGGCCCATGCATTCTTTATCAGCATATACAGTGTGATATTAGATATCTTACTTGGGTTTGCATATAATCCTGGTATTAAAGTGTTTTAGACAAAATTGCATGCACTGTCACACTCCAGCTCGAATCTCCCTAGAGCATACCTTTGTTCTGTGTTCAAAACCACGGTTGACTCTCCCTCGCCTACCTAAGAGAATAGGAAATGTTGAGTGCAGCATCATAGTCCCTCCCTGGACTGCCCGAAACCACCTTTCTGGCCTTCATTCCTTTACTTTCTGTCTGTGCTCTGTGACCAGCTGCACTGGACCACTTGCCATTTCTCCAAATGCAACTTCTGCATTTGCATTTTTGCCCACTGACTCCACCCAGATGCCACTCCCTCCTCCCTCTCCCTCCCCTCAGAGGCCATACTTGGGAGTTAGGGCTCCGTGGAATGGAATCGGTTTCACCATTGACTGGCGGAGTAAGGAAGTCACTTGATGCTTTGGACTTCAGTTTTCCTCTCTACTTATGGATAACTACTTCACAAAGTGGTTGCAAGGATTAAAAGAAATAATCTCATGTGACCAGAACTGTGCTAATACATTTATATAAGGGCTTAATTAATGCTATCTACCTAACATCTATCTATCAATCATCTCTCTATCTACCTCTCATCTAGCTAGGTAGCATCACGTCACCATAGTGAATCAGTATGTGATAAATGTCTGTTGAATAAGTGAATAGAAGAGTTAAAACAAATGGATATTCAGAGGCCCGAACTGTGTAGTGACACCAGAACAAAGGCAGAGGGTTATGATCTGAATCCATGATCCTCCCAACATTGGGCCAGACTGATTCCCTAGGTCTTGTTTCTGGGGTCCTTTGGTAGGGTAGGGTGGAATGATGTGCCAGCAGGACATTCTTTGAGGGGCTTCTGAGGTGCACCAGAAGCCAGAGGACTCTTTCTAGGAGAAACCACGTGCCTTGATCTCAATCAGCCCACATAGGAGGGAACCCAAGGACTTAGCCAGGTCCCAACCCTAATCTTGACCCAAAGGACAAATAGAGCAACTTCTGAAATAGAAAGAGACCAACTTCTTCCAACTTCTGCAACTTCTGCAATTGAAATGGACCAACTTCTGACCTTGACCTTGGACCCAAGCTTAGATAGCTTTGGAGAATTTTCTGAGCTCATGGCTTCCCTTTGCCTCGTCCATCCTTACTCACCCTTCTGCCCTTGATGTCTGGCCCAGGCCAGAACCGAGTGATCCCTTTTTTGTCCCCATAACACCCTGTTCATCCCTCTGGCATCGCTCAGTTTGTGTTACTTGGAAATGTTGGATTTCTGCATTACTCTGCTCCTTACGGCATGGGCTCCTTGAGCTAGGATGCTATGCATGGCCGTCTGCCCAGAGTTTAGCACAGGGCCTGGCACATGACAGACAGTAAAGGACCATTAGTGGAATTGGCAACAGTTGGCAAGAGGCACACAGGAAATATCCCTGGATGGTGATGGTGACGTTGATGATAAGCCGATGTAGCTTGGCCAAGCTTAATTGGAAGCATCAAAACTGAAGTCATCTTGGGAAAAACAAAGCCAGAATGAGCACCAAGCACCTGGCCAGAAGTGGAAAAAGTGAGTGACTATCACTTTGCCATCTCTCGGCAGGGCGGCCTGGGGGGAGCTGGTGTCACCTCCGCCACTAGAAGCCCAACCACTGGTGGGTGTTCATTCATGCATCTGTGCGCTGAGAACATCATCACAATGCTGGACCACTTCAGAGCCATTTGCAAATAGATTACATGCAAGATGCCATATTCCAAGAGAGCTGGGAGCAAGTCCACAGCTTAATACAAAAGCAATGTGTTCCCTTTTGTTCTATTTTCTCTTCTCTGTAAAACTTACTGTTCCTCAAATCAGACCTGTATGAAGCTCTGGGGGCCTAGCAAACTTAGGGAACATAAAGTTTGCAGAAAATTGTTGAAATAAGAATGCCAATGAGTTTTCCAGCAGGTTCTCCATGTTTGTAGCACTCTGTGGTATGGGAATCTGTCTGGAGCAAGTCCCAGGAATGAATTCCAAATGACCTGGAAGGAATCCTAAGTGAAGAGGGACACAGACATTCAAAGTGCCCACTTCACTCAGAGGGGCAAGAACAGGAGAGGGGGAAAAAAAAGCAGATCAAGGAAACTCAAACCAGAGTCAACCTTGGGACTCAGTTGTACCGCAGGAACCAAGAGGCCAAACCTGTTCGGTGTGAGCTGGCTGTGGGTCTCCTGTCCCTCAGACCGTGCAAGGGGCAGAGCAGGGCTCAGCAGCCCCGGGCTTCAGATGGAAGAGCTCTTGGCCACATGCAAAGCTGCCTAGCGCATAATATATGCTCCGTCAATATTTGTGAAATAAGCAAACGTCCAGCTTCATCTCTCATCATTTCTTTACCTGCCTTCTGCCGCTCTACATGCATTTTCCTGATTAGGTTAGGAGCCACCTTCCCGTCTAAGCAAACCTCAGGGCATCCTCAGAGGGCCTCAGGCTAGCAGATCGACCTCGTTATTCCTGTCCTCCGAAAGGAAGACGTTTACTGGGTGCTAAGTTACCACCAGAACAGGTTCCTGGCTGAGGGAATGAGCCTTTGATGACTTGAGGTCTGTGGCCTCTGAACATCGGTTCTGGTGTGCATAAGGATTACCTGGGGTCTTATTAAGATGGAAGTTGCTTGTGCCCAAGCCCAGATCCTCTGCTTCGGCAGACTGGGGTGGTTCTCCAGAATCTTCATCCCAGATGTCCGGATTGGAATGGTTGAAAAGTCCCTCTTCGGCCTCAAGAACTGGAGACACAGAATGCTCCTGTGATCCGTAGGCTGTCTTCATCCCTCCAGACCATTAGCACAGGCTTTCTCAGAGAGCTCAGAAACTCCCGAATCCACCTCCTCTCACCGTGCAATAGACACACCCAGGTGTAAGGTGAGCCTGGAACGGAGCTGAGGGCTCCCCCATGTCCCCACACTGCTTTCTGAACCACCCACTAATGTTGACACTTGCCCAGCTTAGATTTCAGAAGGTGGCCTGGTTTCTGAACCAGCTTCAGCTGTAGCACCTGTTACTCTGCCCCACTGGGTTTCATGTGTGTCCCCTTGAGGACAGGGGCTGTGTACCCTTCCTCTGAGGGAGCCCCACAGCCCATGGCACATGGCAGAGCACGCAGCAAACATTGACAGGTCTGGTGGATTGAAGCTAGTCAATATTCACTTTCATCACTGACTAAGGATGGGCTACATAGGATTTCTGCGTGTGGCTCATGCACCTGCTGAGGTGAAGGGTGGACTTGCAGTGAGTGCTCTGGAGAGTCAGGAACGGGAGAAAAAGCTGTTGTGCTAGACACTACGCTGTTCGGTCACAAATCTTGGAGAGAGACCCAAGTGTCATGGAATATGCCCTCTTGTCCAAAGGAAAGATTAATTCAGTGTCCTGGAATGACCAAACAATGTTTTACACTTAGTGTCTTTTAATCAGTGAATCCAATAAATACTCTGTATGAAGAGATTTATAACATCTCATAACTGCAGTTGGTCCAGCTCAGAATAGCATTCTCTCCTAAAGAGAACCAAAGCGTGGCGGAGCGTGGGAGCCAAGATGTGGCTTGTGTGAATGATATCTCCTCAGCTTATAAGTGGGAAATGCCCATCATATGAAAGACTTCAAGATACTTTGCATAATATTTTCACTGCCAGGGTTCTACCAGTGAAGCTAACGAGCACATGAATAAGAATACTTGATTTACAACAGTTCGACAGACAGTAAAACTTCCAAAAATTCTGCGAGGTGAGGGTTAGTAACTTGTTTAACAAATTAAGTGACTCAGACTAAGTCACATCGGGCTGTTTTCTTAACTCCTGGCTTTGACACACTCACTGCCCTGAAGTCTCACTGACACTCTGTCTGAGCTCACTGCCTCATGACCATTTCATAACCATGGCCTCCTGGAATGCCAAAGTTGGAATGGGGCCCACAAATAACACTTTAACAATATCGAGTGGAAAGTAATTTATGCACATGAGAAAAAAATTAAACTGCAGAATAGGGTACAAGAGGGAAAGAAAGTCTCCCTCCCTCCCCAGCTATGAAACTTCACTCTCAGATATGTCCCTCTCTACTTTCTCATGTATCCGTCATGCAGGTGCAAACATATTTGTGTGTGTGCACACATGTAGATCTTACTTATTTACACAAATGGAACATATTATGCATATTGTAGTGAATTCCCTACTTTCAACTGAAGATACAGCTTCGAGATATGTCCTGTATCATGGCATATAGCTGTAAACACGTATTTTTTTTGTATTTTATTTTATGGGTATAAGAAAAATTATTTAATGAGTACTCTACTATTGGGCAACTGTTTTTTCTTCCCTTTTGTTATATTAAAATGAATATTCTTGGGGCACCTGGGTGGCTCGGTCATTAAGTGTCTGCCTTCGGCTCAGGTCATGATCCCAGGGTCCTGGGATTGAGCCCCGTGTCAGGCTCCCTGCTCAGCGGGGAGCCTGTTCCTTCCTCTCCCACTCCCCCTGCTTGTGTTCCCTCTCTGGCTATCTCTCTCTCTGGAAGCAAAAATGTACACCTCCTTTAAAATTAAGTGTACAAAATGCCTATTTTCAAACAACTTCACCAACACAAAGTATTAAGATTTTAAAATGTTTTACCAATTTGTTAAAAATAGTATCTCATTTTAATTTCAATTTCTAATACAGTGAAGTTAAGCTTTTTATCAAGTTTAAAAGCCATTAGTATTTCTTTGTCCATAAAATATTAATAAAATTCTTTTGCCCAATTGTACATAAGACTATCACTTTTTCTTATTGACATGTAAGAGCTCTTTACATATCAAGAAAGGAAGATCTGCATTTACCATTTATGCAGTAAATTTTTTTTGTCCTGAATTTGTTACTTGTCTTTTCATTTTGGAAAAATTTTTATGCCAAAACAAAAAGTTTGTATAGGGGTGCCTGGGAGGCTCAGTCTGTTAAGCATCTGTCTTTGGCTCAGGTCATGATCCCAGGGTCCTGAGACTGAGTCCCACACCAGGCTTCATGCTCAGGAGGGAGTTTGCTTCTCTCTCTCTCCCTCTGCCCCTCCCCCCTGCTCCTGCTCACTTCATCTGTACAATGAAATTCTTCATTATTTTATTCTAGGCTTTTTAACTGGATATTACACCTTTAAATTTGTGATCCATTTGAAATTTACACCGATATAATGGGAATGAACTGAGGGTTCAGACTGATTTTTTTTTTTTTTGTAAGTGGTTAGTTGTATGGGAACAAAATTTCTTATTCATTCTTACATATTCCATGCCTTTCCCTCTGATTTTAAATGCTACATTTATCATATACTAAATTTATATACGTATTACAGTGTTTTTACACTCTGTTTTCACCATTGTTTTTATCTGTTTTTATACCAAGTACAAAATCACTTAATTTACTCCAGCTTCATAGTACAAATAATAATTGGATAGATTTTTTTCATCTCATTTATTTGTCATCTTCAGATTTTTATATGTATACAATAACAATATGTTTGTGAAGTTTAGAATTTGAAAAGGTAACAAATTCTGTCGGAATTTTTGTTGAAATTACATTTTGTTTATATTGCCATTCTAACTATAAAGCATGCTTTTCTTTTAAATCTTTCAGCAGACTTTTAATGTTTTCTTCATATAGATATTCTTTATAGTTTGATTTGTTCTGAATTATTTGGCATTGGTGGAATTATAAATAAACATATACAATATGTATTATATACATTATAAACAAACATACAGTTTATATATATGTACGTATGTACATGTATATGGAGAGAGAGGGAGAAAGTCAAACCCAAAATGTATCACTCTATAAAGACTAAAGATGAGCTGACAGAATTAGTAGGATCTGCCAGTAATTAAGGTACCTGCCAGAATAAAACTCAACAACCATGAAGGCAATTAACAATACTCCTCACAAGATGTCATATACAATGTTTAGCATACCATCAAAAATTATGAGGAAAAGCATGAAAAATATATCCCATAATCAAAAAGAAAAGCAGTCAATAAAAGTTCAGCATGTTGAAAAATTTAAGGCAAAGTGGTCCATTAAGAGGGAATAGAGGAGGAATCTTAGCGGAGAAGTGAGAACTGTAAATAAATACACCGAAGGTAGGTTCTAAAACCGAAGAGTTAAATATCTGAAATGAAAAGATCATTCTTACAGGCTAACTGGCTGGTTAGACAGTGGAGAACAAGGTGTACACAAAGTGGAAGGCAGACCAATGGAAATTTTACACACGGAGAAACACAGTGAAGAAAGATTAAAAAAAAAATTAAGCAGAACCTCAGTGCCCTGAGGGAGAATAACAATCACGGAATAAGTATACGACTGAGGTCCCAGGACAGGAGAGACAACTTAGGCCAGGGGAAGGCATTAGAGAAATAGCACCTGAACTATTCTTAAGTTTAATGGAAAGCATTAATCTACAGATTTAAGAAATATGACATCCCCTAGCAGGATAAATGAACACACACACACACACACACACACACACACACACACACACACACACATACACACACCTGGGCACATCAGAGTAAAACTGTTGAAAACCAAAGTTAAAAAGAAAAATTTTGAAAGCAGTCCTGTGAAAGAAGAGAGTACATTAAACACATGGAGAAAAATAGGTAATGATTACTGACTTCTCATCAGAAAAAAAAAAACAAAAACAAAATGAAAATGAAGGCCAAAGAATAAAGGGATGACATTTTTAAAGTGATGAAAACAAAAACTGTCGATCCCTCATTTTATACCCATGGCAAGTGTCCTTGAAAATGAGGATGAAAAGGGACTCCTGGGTGGCTCATTTGGTTGAGCATCAAACTCTTGGTTTTGGCTCAGGTCATGATCTTGGGGTCCTGGGATCAAGCCCCGGGTCAGGCTTGGAGCTCTCCTTGTCTCCCTCTCCCCCCGCTGTCTCATGCACTCTCTCTCTCTCTCAGTCTCTTTAATAATAAATAAATAAATAAAATCTTTAGAAAAAAATAAAATAAAATGAGGATGCAAAGAAGACGTTTTCCATGAAATAGGAGTGGAGTAAGCGTGTTGCTAGCATGGTTCACAATCGGAAACGACAAAGGAGGCTCCTCATGAATAATAATGAGAGAGTATCAAAACTTGGAAAAACTGGAAGGAATGAAGAGTACTATAAATGGTAGCTATAAAATAAAAATAAAAGATAAGTGGTAAACGTATGGGTAAATATGAAAAATTATTTTCCTTTATTTACACTAAAAAGTTAAACATTATATTATGAGATTTTATCATATGCAAAATATACAACAACAATTGTACAGAGGAAAGTAAATTTAAATGGAATAATACTTGAAGGTACTTATACTGAAATTCATAAAATGCTACACTGAACAATCATAGAATAGAAATTATTTTTAAATGCCCATGAAATGTTCACTAATGGAAACAAATGCAGGACCATAATAATAAAATCCCATTAAATTTTTTAAGGTTTGAAAATCTTATAATGTATATTCTTTGGCTAAATTGGAGTTTAATTTGAAACCTATAACAATATTTATTTTAAAAACCCAAATATTTATAAATTAAATAATATACTTCTCAATAAGATGTTAGAAGAAAAAAATCATGACAAAATATTTTGAACTGAATTACAGTGAAAACAAACAGCAAAACTTTTGAAATTCAGAAAAAGCAGTACATAGTACATAATTTGTAGTTTTTTACGTATATATTACCAAGAAAAGGTATAAAATCAATGATATTTCCTTCTTAAGAATCTAGGAAATGAAGAGCAAATAAAGCAAAACTACCTATGGAAATAAAAAGTAAAGATCAGATGAATGATTGAGATGAAAACAAACAAACCAAAAACAATTAACAGGGATAAATTTAGTTTGTTGAAAATATTAATAAAATCAATAAACCCTGAGCAATACCAAGAAAGAGGAAAAATAGGAAAAAAAATAGAAAATATTTACCAACCTCAACAATGAGAGAAAAGATATTATAAATTAATGGCTCATGCCACAGCTATTAAAAGAATAGTACGTAAAAGTTGTGAACAACTTTTTGCCAATAAATTCTACAAATCAGAAGCAATGGAAAAATTCCTTTAAAAACATAACTGAGCAAAACTGACACAAGAAATTTTAGAAATCTGAATAATTAAAGCGATTAGACTCGTTACAAAAAACCACCCCACCCCACCACCCCCACCCCATGGCAGGTCCTGCCCCAAATACATAATAGTGATATGAGCCCAGATGTACACAAACCCCCTTAGAAAACAAAGCAGGTGGGGTCACTCCTTAACTCATTTTCTCAAAACTCTTGATACCAAAAAATGAAAGAGGTATTACAAAAAATATAAAGGTTAACATACTTCAGAAACATACACATAAATATAGTTAATAAAACATTAAGAAATCCAATTCAGCAACACATAAGAAGGATAATACTAAGCAAGTGAGATTTATCCCAGGAATGCAAGGTTGGTTTGACATTTGAAAATACATCAGTATAGTTCACCACATTAACAAAATAATCAAAAGATGCAAAAGAAAGCATGGTTTGAAATTCAACACAAACTCATGATAAGACAAAATCACTACATCAAACTACAAATTGAAGGCAACATGCTCATTTTGATAAAGGGCATTTACAAAAAAAAATCTACATCTATTACCACATTTAATGATAAGATGTTGAATATTTTCCCTGTAAGATTATTATAAGGCAACCATATCTGTTCTTATCACTTCAGCAGAGCGATAAAGCAAGAGAAATTCATGAAGTTTGGAAAGGAAAGAATAAAACCATTTTTTTGCAGTTATTATGATAATGTACGTAGAAAATCCTAAGACAGCTACAGAGCCATTGTTGGAGATAGTAAGTGAATTTAGCAAGATCACAAGGTAGTTGACACATTAGCCGTATGGCTGTGCAGATATATATATATATATATAGCTATGTATATATAAGCCACATGCAAATGGAAATAGCACCATCCAAAATAGCATCAACCATAAAATATTTAAGAATAAATTTAATAAAAGCCATGCTAGACCTGTGTACTGAAAACTATAAAAACAATTTCTGAAAGGGGCATCTGGGTGGCTCAGTCGGTTAAGCATCTGACTCCTAATTTTGGTTCAGGTCATGGTCTCAGGGTCATGAGATCGAGCCCCACATCAGGCTCTGGGCTCAGCAGGGAGTCTGTTTGAGATTCTCCCTCTCTCTCTGCCCCTTCCCCCAGTCACGCTCATGCTCTATCTCAAATAAATAAATAAATCTTAAAAAAAATTTCTGAAAGAAATTAAAGGTCAAATAAATGGAGAGAGAAAGTTTATGGATTAGAAAACTCAACATTACCAAGATGTCAATTCCCCCACAAGTTGATCTATAGTTTCAGGGCAATCCCAATCAAAATCCTAGCAAACATTTTTATAAATATTAACAAGCTGATTCTAAAATGTATACAGTAATCTCAAGAATCTAAGATAGCCAATACAAGTTTTTAAAGATTTATTTATTCTTTTGAGGGGGTGGAGTAAGCAGGGTGGGAGGCAGAGGGAGAGAGAATTTTAAGCAGACTCTCCACTGAGTGCGGAGCCTGACATGGGGCTCAATCTCATGACCCTGAGATCATGACCTGAGTTGAAATCAAGAGTCAGACACTTAACTGACTGAACCACCCAGGAGCTCCTAGCCAAAACAATCTTAAAGACAAATAGATTTGGAGAATTTTCACTACCTGATTTTAAGGCTTGCTATAAGCTATAGCTTCCAAGGCGTTGTGGTTTTGACATATGGGTGGAGAAATAGGTCAATGGAGCACAATGAGCCCAGAAGTAGCCCCAGAGGTATGTGGTCATATGACTTTTGATGAAGGTCCAGTGTAATTTAATGGGGAAAGCATGGCCTTTACATCCAATATGTTGGAACAATTAGATAAACATCCTAACTTCTTTCTCCAAGACTCCTTCACTTTTGAAACTGAAAATCTGGGGGATGTATGGACACAGAAGGGAATGTGCTAGCTACATTCTTTTATGTATATGATAGTCCTTTTTATGGTCATATCTATAGCAGAGTCAAAAATTGGCACCTTAGGAGCTTTCCAACCAGTGGAAATGTGTGAGAAGGTTTCACGTGTAAATTGGCAGGTAAGTCAGGCCCGGGGTGTTTTGGAAAGGCACTGGCCTGAGGCCCCTCTGCTCCTAGCCAGCCAGCATGGTGCTGGCTCTGTTAGCTCCCCGTTGAGGAGAGTGGTATTTCGCTTCCAAAGACTGTGCTCTGCACATGACACGTTCACTTCCACTCCCCAAAGAATTTTCACTGAGCCTGAGAAGAAATACAAAATGTGATTCTGTGTTTCTCTGGAACTGGTGCCGCATTTTCCCCTTCCAAGGGACTCATTTCAAAACCTTCAATTAAAGAAGAGAAAAGGAGTGTTGGTGTTGACATAACTATCATGTGTCTCAGCACCAAACAAACGGCGAAAAGAGGCTTATCCAGTGCAGACCCGGGTTGTCAGTGAGCACGTGGTCAGAAATAATGGCCCCTATTCGGGGACTCAGCAACGTGCCCTGAATCTGTGAATCTCGGCCTCAGAACCCTGGCCTGTCCCCACCCCACCCTCTGCATGGAAACTCGCTCCCATCAGTCTAGGCTGGAATTTAACTCCTCAGGTATCAAAAACTCCCCCACGGCAAAAATGTACATGCCTGTGATTTTGGAAAACCTCCTTCTGTTGTGTGAACCGATTGTTCGAAAACAAATGAACCCGGAACCCATCAGATCGGGGCCATTTTCCCTCCCTTCCGCCTGATCCCAAAAGTCAAAGATAGGGGGCTCTCCTGTGCGGACTTGACAGTCCAAATTAGAGAAGCGAAAGCAGTGTGGGAAAATGCCTTGGTTGTACTCAGGCCTTGGAGGAGACCCAATGGCAGAGCGTCCCCTGGGGCGTGGGCTGGAAATGTGATGAATGAGCTAGCCAAGGAGTCCTGCCTCCTCCCCAACACATGTTTTTCTACTTTCTTCCTAATATATAGCAGGATTATTGCTAAGGCGTGAACAGTTCTGGAACTCCTCCCCATCCCTGAAGACTCAGCCCGCCCACCCCATGTTTTACTTGAAACATAAACTACTTGGAAAGACAAGGCCTGCACGATTGTTATCAGGGCACAAAGCAGTAACAATAAAGGTGCACCTGCACTTCATCTGGAGCTTTCGAAACGGCGAGCTTTCCATCTTTCAGGGGGAGAAAACGGGGAGCCATACAATGCTTTTCGGCTGAGTGGCAGATCCAGAACATGGAAAAGCATGTACATTTGCACTTAGAACCGTATCAAGATTTCTTTAAAAAATTGTTTCCTGGAAAAACACATCTGCCAAAAACTTTCCCATCCATTATATAAATGTGGAAAATGTCATCCTTATGTTGCTGAGTAGTGATGGCATCAAAATAGCGATTTTAATGCTTCTTTGAATTTTTGAAAGCTTTCTGAGGCTTTTTTATGGGCCAGTTAAGATTGTTTATTTGTTGTTGTTGTTGTTGTTTTAACTCTGAGACAAAGAGCTATATTTGTCCTAAGTTTAATGAAGCCAGAAGTCCAGGAAACTGGACTTCTGTTTAGATCTGCATAAGGTTCACACTGGCCCCCTCTAGAAGGGCTCTGGGAGACAAGGGGTCATCCAAATATTAGGTTTCTGATATTCTGATGCAAATGGTAAAAGAGCTAATGGTCAGAATGTCTCTCAAGCAATGAAGTGTCCTATCTGAAGGGGAGAGTTGTTTCTGCAGGTGAAGTTTTTTTCAAATGCGGCTGGCCACGGGAAGGGGGCCAGGGCAGAAAGGCATATGGTCCACTGTGGGCTCCAGCCACGTTTGCTGGAGTTGGGCGTGCAGCGTGGGGTTGGCAGGGCTCTGCACCCTTCTGGACACCAGCATCAGTGACAGTGACAATGGGAAAGCCCACGGGACACGCCAGAGACCTCGAGAAGGGAAACAAGCATGTGGCCTGCACAACCTTCAGGGGGGTTAGCCCAGAGTTCACTGTTCTCCCCTGCACAGCCGAGCCCTGCACAGCCGAGCCCTGCACAGCCGAGGGTGTCTGACCTTGGAGACAGCTTCGTGTTCCCCTTTGTGCTGCCACCTCCTTCACCTGCCGTATTTCTCTCTAGGAATCTGGACCACTTGTTTGATGTCAGTTTGGGGCATCTGCCCAGGGAGCCTCATGGGTGTTGCTGAGGTGAGTTGTCCCCCAGGATAGAAAGGCAGCTTGTGGATGATACTTTTCCTCCATCAGCCTTTGTTCTCTTTCAAGTCCTGAAACTCTGGGAGGAAAAGGAGGGGGGAGCTGGAATTTCAAGCTAAATTGGAGGGAGGAAAATGGAGGAAGCAAAAGGTAAAGGAAAAATTAGAATCCAAATGAAGTCAGACCTGCCTTTCAAGCATATCTAACTTGTCGCCACCCACCGACCCCTATCAATTCTATTAATGCTAATCCCACTGGCAATTCATTTCTCTTTAGCAATAGTGGTAGATAAATTTTATTCAAATTTAAAATGGATAATCTTAAACTTTCCCACTGATACAGCAAAACACATAGACAAAAACTCAAAAAAGCCATCACAGGAATGAATCCGTATCTGCCCCAAGGAGCATGGAAGGGACTGGTCTGGCAGTAGACTCTTTGCCTGGCCTTGGGCTCCTGGTCAACGGCTCAGTGCCTCAGTTTCCTCAACTGGGATCGTGGCAACACTGCCCTCTACCTCTGTGGTGGCTGGGGCGTTTAAAGGGCCAGTGCACAGGAAGCCTGTGGAACAGTTCTTGGTGTCAGTGTTCCTTCTGCTGGGGGAGTTTGCTCAAATCATCTGCTAGGCTGCAGGCGCAGTTCTGCACAGAGCTGGGGTCTGTGAGTGTCCGTTGAATGCATGGGACCAGAGTGTCACTTTGGTGGGGGAGTTTGCTCAAACCCTCTGCTGGTCTGTACGCGCAGTTCTGCACGCGCAGTTCTGCACGCGCAGTTCTGCACAGACCTGGGGTCTGAGAATCTGTTGAATGCGTGGGACCAGAGCACCACGTTACAACAACAGCTCAGAGCCAGTGAGAGCATCGCTGCTAGCTTTCTTTACCACGTGCAAATGATCGCATTTGCCAAGTCCCACTTCTTTCCTAGAAAGTGAAGCTGCCATAAGGACCAGGACAGGGGCGTGGGCAGCAGTGAAGGAGAAACATCCATTTCCCACCTCCTACCAGCAGCCTCCCTCTTCTAAAGCGTGCAGTTGGGTTGCAAAGGAGAAGCTGACAGCCCAGCGGTGGTAACCAGTGAGAATCCATGGGATCACCCAAGGACAACTTTTAGACAAATGTTTCAATGTGCCACCCCCCCACTGAGACAAGGGAAGGAAGGCGGACTGTGAGAGGCTTGGTTCACTGATCGTGCTCTGGACCAGGTTCAGGTCTAGATTTGGGGGCTTCCTTGCTGCTCAAAATACGGACAATTGCTCAGAGCCTGGATCCTGGATAAATGAGAGAACCTCTCGATTCTAAATGGAAAAGGACACTCTGATGACAACGTGGATGTCTGACTCACAAACTGCACTTAGAATGCAGGTCTGACATGGCTTTTAACTCACTGCAACACTTAAGCTACACCTGAACTTTTTTTTCTCAGGGCACCAGCACAAAAGAACTTTGGGTTTCCAGTGCTGTGTGCCCCCTTATTCTCCCAGCCTGGAACATTCCAAACCCTCCAGGAAGGAGAGGAGGCACCAGAACCACCATTTGCATAACAGTGTTTAAAAAAATCCTTCTCCAGAAATACAATGGAGATCCCAGGTCCCTGTGGCAATAAAGCATAGCCCCAAACCCCCTTTTAAAAAAATGTAATGTTTCCCCTTCTCCCTGAAAATGTTTATCTTATCTGTTTTCTAAGACTTGAAAAGGCAAACAAGGCAGTAATTATCTTTAGGAAAATGGGAAGTAGTAAGAGCCAGAGACAATGAGTCATACTTCTCTCTTTTTTTTTTCCTACCATAACTGTTTCTTTTGGAAGACATCTGAATCGTGGTTATTAATTTATCCTTATGTGATTTCCAGCTGCTGATCACGTGTTAAACCATATAAGAAGGGGAACAAGAGAGGAGCCTGGGGACCAGGGCTTTTCTCAAAGTGAGAAGCAGGTTTTTTAAAATCACAAATTCTGGTACCCACATGCCTTGGCAATCACCACCCTTTCTCCAGTAAGTAGGTGCCTAACCCAACAAGTGGGGAAGGGTAATCAGCTGGAAAGTGGAATCTGTCCCTACATGACAAAAGGAGCCTGGGAAGTTGGACACACAGGGTCAACTCTGAAGCTGCATGTGGCTGAGGAGAGGAACACACAGCTGGATGATTCTTGGGCTGGGGGGAGGTTGCTCCCTTATTGACAGGCAGCTCTGCGCGCACCTACTGTGTGTTTGGCCTGAGCTGAGAAGTGAGGATAACACAAAGACAAATGTAGCCTGGACTCATGAAAGCCCCTGAAGTACTTTGTAATCAGGAAAGGCGGGCATGACCTGCATGGGCGAGAGCTGAGTCTGGAGACACAAGACCCACGCTTCTTTCTTGCCCCCACTTCCCACACTAGCTGCCTGAGAAAATCACTCCATAAAACCAAAATGCAGAGAGCCTGTCAGTAAGGTGGGAAAATAATGCCTACCTCACCAGGGAAGAGAGCTGGGTGTGCGAATGCCCCAGTGTGAAATACGCATGCTCTCTCTCCAGGGAAATACAGGCTGAGAGCAGCCACCCCATAGAGGTCAAGGAAACTAGGGAAAGGGAGAGATGGTTTCTAAATGTGGAGAAGAGGAATGCCGAGGAAACCTGTAGGGGTAGCAGGTCTGATTTTGCGGGTGGGGCTATTGAAGGAAGGAAGAGCATGCTACCTGGGGAACAGCATTCGAAAGGGCACAGAGACAGAAAGGACATTCATTGCATGAGTACCCATGGAGTTCAGGAAGGAGACCCAAGTGAAGAAAGTACGTGGCAGCCAACTGAGGACGCAGGTAGGGGAACATTCACTCCACATGGTAGATGTTGGGCTGCTAAGGAACAGAGCTTCTTCTGGCTTCTTGCCTTTATTTTAATTTTTTTTATGACTTACAGTTTAGCTTTTATTTCTTTTTTTTCCTAAGAGAGCCTCTATTTTTATTCAGAACAATAAGGCAATGACATGAGGCACACAACAAACATTACTATAAAATATATAATTTAAAAATAAGCAAGGACTTTTTTCTAGTGCCGTTTTGTTTCTTGTTGCTTATTTCTATTTTGTTTTTTGAGAACATCTTGGTAAGGTTACCATATTTGAGGACCACACTGTACCTTCCTTTCTGAACCCCCAAAAACTCTATGGTCAGGTTTTTGAGAGTGACCAGGTTGTCCCCCACCAACCTCAAAAAAAAAAAAACCAAAACCTGAAACTAGCTCATACTGTCTAAAAAAATCGCTGTGCCATTTGGAAACATACTGATGCTGGATTGCTAACACATTCACTGAAATAAAATAAAGGTTAGAAGATATTATTGGCAAACAAATCTGAACTCAAGGCTTGGGTAATCTAAGATGATATTTTAATTGTCCTCTTACTTTTGCAAGTACTTTCTCAACTAAACTGAATTTGATTATTTAGAATTTGCCTTTGAGGGCTGAATCTGACCATTTGCTCTATGCATATACTTACTATATGCCTTTCTAGCTTACATAGAAAAAGCCAATCCAAAGGCTTCAATTTTGTTACAATGTACTAGAAAATATATGATGTCTGTGCAACATCAATGGCTCCACAAGGGCGCCTGAGTGGCTCAGTCAGTTAAGCGTCTGCCTTTGGCTCAGGTCACAATCCCAGGGTCCTGGGATCGAATCCCACACTGGGCTCCATGCTCAGCAGGGAGTCAGCATCTCCCTCTGCCTCCCCCACTTCTTCTCTCTCTCACAAAAATAAATGAATAAAATCCTTAAAAATATAGTTCCACAATTCTACCTTCAAAATCAACAATAGGAAAAAAATTAGATGGTCATCTGAGGGTAATATTGCTAGTATAGAACAACTGATGAGGTTATCCAAATGACTTCTGCCTTCAAAGCTACGCATTGTCCATTTCACTCTTTTTTTTTAAAAGATTTTATTTATTTATTTAATTGACAGAGAGAGAGAGACAGCATGAGAGGGAACACAAGCAGGGGGAGTGGGAGAGGGAGAAGCAGGCTTCTGGCCAACCAGGGAGCCCGATGTGGGGCTCAGTCCCAGGACCCTGGGATCATGACCTGAGCCGAAGGCAGTCGCCCAAACAACTGAGTCACCCAGGTGCCCCATGTCCATTTCACTCTTAAAAGGAAATCTTATTTTAAAATTTTAATAGGAAATTCTGCTACATTCAAATGTATTAGCTTTTCATTTCCTTGTGCCCATTACAATATTTATTCTCATATTTAAATGAATGAAAATCATCATATTTGTGTGAAGGCTACTTTATGGAAAATCAGAACTCTAAATTCAGACTTGAATTTTAACAAACGTTATTTTTTAATTAAATTCAATTAGCCAACATAAAGTACATCATTAGTTTTAGATGTAGCGTTCAATGATGCATCAGTTGCATATAACACCCAGTGCTCATTCCATCACGTGCCGTCCTTAATGCCCATCACCCGCTTACCCCATCCCCCCACCCCCTCCCTTCTGTGACCCTCAGTTTGTTTCCCAGAGTCCAGAGTCTTTCAAGGTTTGTCTCCCTCTCTGATTTCTTCTCATTCGGTTTTCCTTCCCTTCCTCTGTGATCCTCTGCTCTATTTCTCATATTCCACATATGAGTGAAACCATATGAGAATTGTCTTTCTCCTATTGACTTATTTTGCTCGGCATAATACCCTCATCTTTTCTGATGGCTGAGTAATATTCCATTGTATATACGAACCACATCTTCTTTATCCATTCATCTGTTGAAGGACATCTTGGCTCCTTCCACAGTTTAGCTATTGTAGACATTACTGCCATGAATGTTGGGGTGCAGGTGCCCCTTCTTTTCACTACATTTGTATCTTTGGGGTAAATACCCAATAGTGCAATTTCTGGGTCATAGGGTAGCTCTATTTTTAACTGTTTGAGGAAGCTCCATACTGTTTTCCAGGGTGGCTGCACCAGCTTGCATTCCCACCAGCAGTGGGAATGCAACCCTCGCCAACATTTGTTGTTTCCTGTCTTGTTAATTTTAGTCATTTTTAACTGGTGTGAGGTGGTATCTCATTGTGGTTCTGATTTGTATTTCCCTGGTGCCAAGTGATGTGGAGCATTTTTTCATGTGTCTGTTGGCCATTTGTATGTCTTCTTTGGAAATAAAATTTAATACAAGGGCTCTCACTTAGCAGTTGAGTAGATGCAGCATGGAAAACGAGCCATCTTGGTTTGCACTAATTGATGTCACAAAGCTTCTGAGTTCAACATGGTGCCAAGAAGAGAGGAAAGACTATCTATCTCTTTGCCCAGTGAGGCAGACTCTTTCTTCCCCTTTGAGGTGGGGTGAGCTCCAAGGGAGGCCCTTGTAGGCAGGGGATGCTCTCTTATTGTTCGGTCTACAGGGACCTGTGCACATCGGGGACAGTCAATGAACAGTGTAGCCTTGGAGTAACATGAATTTCAGAGTGACTCCAACCCCTTTTTTGGCCAGCCCAGCTACACACAAGGTCTCAGGGTCCAGAGTGCATGTGGCAGCTCTCTCCATGAACCTAGCACGGAACCAACCAGCCTGGCAACCTTGGTAAGTCAGCGGGAATGCCAGACCCTTCTGCGGGGACTGTTTCTGACAAGCAGGGACTAGGTTCTGTACAGTAATGATGCAATTGCAGGCAGGACAGGCAACCACCACACAGCAGGGCAGTTGTAGAGAGAATATGGTAATATTCTGAAATGGCAATTCTCCTAAATAAATAGCACATCAACTTACTTAAACCTAATCATAAATGGTACAAATTGGGCCCATGTGCAAACAGAAACCCGAGCCGAAGTCCGGAGTTAAAGCACCATTGTCTCTCTCCTGACCTGGGCTCAGAAAGCCTTGCGTGTCCGATTACATCTGTTAAAACGATTCAAATGCCAGCCCCGTATTTTAATTATAAATATATAAAAATTTTTAATAAGACGGCATTCTGGGCTTGCTAAGCTTTTAAAATGCTCGCTGGGGGTGGGGCGGGTAGAGGAGAGTTCCATGTGCCCCAGACCCGTGCCAGTGTATAATGATTGAGTGTTTTCCTGTAATAAATTGAAAAAATCTGGTTTGTAAGAATGGATCCAAATCACTTGGCATTAGAAAGGTAATTTGTTACCTGGCTTCCAACGTGTTGGAACTTGGTGAGGAGCTGCATTCGCCAAAGGGAAGGGGGCACAGGAGGAAGCCTGCGCCTCCCCGACCTTTTGCAAATTTTCTCCACCTTCCCTCCCCCTGCCCTCACCTCTGTGGCCTCGCCTCCCCTTCTCGGGGCTCCAGAAAAGAGGTCCTGCCACCGAAAATGGGGAGAGGGGCTTCTCAGGACGGAAGCCAGCCCCAAGCCACCTCCTCTGTACCTCTCCAAACCTCGGGCCTGCTTAATTATGATTAATTGCCACATGGCTGATCAGATACAGTTTCAAAAGGTTGGAAATGACATTCCAAGGACAGGAGGGAAGACGCAAGATCTTTTCTTTGTTCCCGGGAAGAACAGGCAGGTTCCCTCCCTTCTGCCCCCACAACCTTTCCCTATTCTAACAATTCCAAACAGAATTAATACCATCAGTATATTGTTCCCACCCCTGGGAATTGAACTTCGACTGTACAATTGCTGCAGCTGTCAGTTTTGCAGACCTGCTGTCAATAACGTGACGTTGGGGTGCCCTCCTGCTCCGGCGCGGGCAGGCTCAAGTTTCGGCTTCACGCCTGTGCTTTCTGGGTGGTAGGACGGGACGGGAAAGTACACACGGGAGATAATAACCGCTGTTCAGAAGCTTCCAGGCCTGACTCCGCCGGATCACATGTAGGACACCTCACTCTCTCCTCCTTCCTTCCTCTACTCGTTTTAAGAAAACGCTGTGAAAAGTGCAGGCGATTTTGTCTTGTCAGCTCTCCCCTCCATTTAAAATCCCTTTGGCTGAGTCAAGGATCACAGTATGTCATTTCCAGTCTAACAGAAGTGCTGGGCCCCGCTCAGCTCCTATTACCAGGAGGCCAATCCCTCGTTCCCGGCGCCAAGGCGGCTGCACTTGGCTCTCAGCCCGGCATTGTTCCGTCATTACATTCCAGAGGGCCTCGCAGCCAGTTCATGTTTGCACTGGGAGGTCCAAATACCCAGCAATCAGCACTGAACTTGTTCTCTTTTTTGTTGAGAATTGCAGGTTTCGAATGCAATCGTCGGCTTTAAAGGGCAACTTAACGCAGGTGAACACAAAAGCACTAATTTACATTTTATTCACAAACAATAATATTTGCAGCAGTTTTGCCATGTGCGCCCATAAAAGAGTTTTAGAAGATGTCTGGCTTTTTAAGACTTTATGGTGGCTGGAATTGGTTTACTGATTTAAAGGCAGTCATTTTATTTTATTTTTCAAATTCTAAATAGCGTAAAAAGTATTTTTGTCCCGGAATGCTAACGGTCCATACATTCTGCATCGTTAATACATGCACTCACGTGGGAAACAAGCCTCAGAAATGGATAAACTAATTTGAACCAGTTTCAAGCACATAGCATTTAATTAAATCACATCTTCAGAATGGATTTTAAAGGTTGGGATTTTCAGAGCATGCGGACTCTACTCAGCATCTTGGCTGCGGTCCCGCCGAGCTCTGCCAAGATGGCCACAGCCAGCAGGCCATGATGGGGACCTGCATTTCATGGAGTTGTGCATAGGATTTTATGCCCAATAGAAGCACCAGGGGGATGCGAGGTTCTGACCCTCCCCACTGCGCAGACCCTTTGGTACAGCCAAGTGCTTCTCAAGAGCATAGCCAGGCAGAGCTGGGTCTACATGGGTCCTAGCGGAGGCGGGGGCGGGCTCTGGAGGGTGGACCCCATTCCCCACCAGAGAATCTGGAGCCATGCCCATGGCCCAAGGGGATTGAGGCTACAGACTACCCCTCCTCCACCAAGGGACCTCTCACGATCGAGAAGCTTCAGCACAAATCTGGCAGGGTGTGGGGATATAGGGTGACAACGAGGGGTGCAGAGCGCTTGTGAAGCCTGTTGGGGAGGAAGCTGACCTAGGAGCCGGGATGCTGAAGGCTCAGCTTCCTGGGATGGGGGTGAAGGCGCCACACTGTCCCTGCAGACCCGGAGGACAGACCGGCTGAACGAGGCCACTCTAGGAGACAATCCACCACAGCCTCCCGGCCTGGTTCCAGTGTGGGGATAGAGAGCTGGCTTTTCTCACGCTTTTCTCCTCTGCCCACTGCCTCCCCAGCTCTTCCTCTGTTCCACTCCACTCGTGTTTTTCCGAGCCTCAAAAGGTAAACAAAGACAAGCCTCTCGTTCTCATTCGACCTAAACTTAAAAATGAAAAGGAGACTTGTTTGGACTTTCCACCCTCATGTTGATTTCATTCCATTCTTTTGGAAACCATAGCTTTAGGAAAATGACCACATGACCACCCCGGCTTTTTTTCTCACGTTTTCCTGCATCCTGCACGCTCTGGGCCGGGCTGATGACAAGAACACAAGCCAGTCTCCCCCCGGGGAGCCAGTGGTCATCCCTCCGGGGCCGGCTTCATTGACCATTGCATTTCCCAGCCTCCCAGAGGCCCGCCATGGGGCTGACATTCCTCAGGGTCCCCGTCACCCTGGTATTAGGAGTATATACTCACTTCCCATATTCACCTCCTCACCGCCTATACTCACTTCTTACATTCACCTCCATACTCTCCTCCTATACTCGCTTCCTGTCCTCACCTCCATACTCACCTCCTATCCTCGCTTCTTATATTCACCTCCATAATCACCTCGTATGTTTGCTTCTTATAGTCACCTCCATACTCACCTCCTATACTCGCATCCTGTACTCACTTCCATACTCACTTCTTATATTCACCTCTTATATTTGCTTCTTATATTCACCTCCATACTCACCTTTCAAACTCACCTCCATACTCACCTCCCATACTGACCTCCTCAGACTCTGGGCTCCTGAAGAAGATGGCCTGTATCTTAGTCATCTCCCTCTCCCCTGATCCGCCCTACCTTCTTCCCAGGACTGAACAAGAAATCCAGACCCAAGTAGATTCAGAGCATTTGCTCGTTGTTGGAAAAAAAAAAAAAATTAATGGCATATTTCACTGTATTCTTTGTCAACCCATCGTCACCATCACTGAAAGGGAAATCGTTGCCTTCAATCCAGTCACCTTCCCTGAGCCCTCCTCTTTGCTGGGTACCGCCAGTTCCAGGAGAGAAACCACCAGAGAAGATATTAGGAAACTGAGGGCTATAAAACATCCCTCATACAGAATGTGGGGAAGAATGGATGGTGGTAAAGAACTAGACTCCCCACAGTGATGTTGAAGGTATAATTAATTTGCTGGTAAGCCTCCATGGGGGCAGAAGGAGCCCGACCCATCTGGAATTTTACGTGGTGCCATACGGGATTGCCGCCGTGCCATCAAAAAGGTGAGGGCCAAGGCCAGGAACACAGGGAAATGTGTCAAGAGCAAGAAGGCGGTGGGGAAAATTCAAAGAATTGTAGCGGCCCCTTCTTACCCCCTTTTACCCAAACCCAACCTAAACTGTCCAACTGTGTCTCAGAATATCAAAAAAAGAATAAGAACTCAGAGGTGAGGCCTTCCAAAACCAAGAAAGCAGAAAGTAATGAGCCCTAGTGGATTAAAGGAATTGAACCAATATACAGGTTGAGTTAATTATTTATTTGAAATGTCCTCAAGCTAATTATGCTAAACTATGTTCAGATATGTTTTGTTATGTTGTATTACACCAGTTTGAAATGCAGCATATTTAATTATTTTAGACTAGGGAGTCATACACTCAAATGTCCATGGGGGCAGCTAAGTGAGGTAAGTTAGTAAAGTCCACGGGTGCTTGAGGTGGGAGAGGCCCGGATGGCGAGGCCACGGCAGGACAGAGGCCAAAACCCAAGGAAAGGGTCATTTGTACCCGACTGGACCATGGGGTACTCAGATATTTGGCTAAACAGGATTGCTGGGTATCTCTGTGAGGGTATTTCTGGGTGAGATTAATATTTGAATCTGTAGACTGAGTAAAGCCAATCACCATCCCCAGTCCCCTGGGGGCCTGAACTGAACAAGAAGGCAGAAGGAAGATTTGCTCTCTATACTTGAATGCTTGAGCTGGAACACTGGTCTTCTGCCCTTGGACTGGGAATGACATCATTAGCCATCCTGGTTCTCAGGCCTTTAGACCCCAACTGAACTTGACCACTAGCTTTCCTGGATGACCAGTGTGCAGACAGCAGATCGAGATTTCTCAGCCTCTATAATTACATGAGCCAATGAGCCAATTCCTATAATAACCACTCTCCCCCCTCTACACACACACACACACACACACACACACACAGTACTGGTTACATATATAATACATATGATACCGATATATCATATTGATTCTATTTCTCTGGAGAATCCCGACTAACACAAGCCCCTTTCAGAGAAAGCAGAAATCTGCATTTTTATGTAAAAGCTCCTAATTTTAAAATGTCAGTTCAAACATTATAGAATCTTGTATGATGAACAGAAAGCATTTGCTGGTGAGATTAAATATGTGGGCTGCCAGACGACAATCTCTGTTGTAAATTGTGTGTCTTAATAATAAATGTTTTAATCATATTTCTAATAATTTCTAAATTCTAAGGAAGATAATTAATGGTCGAAGTAATTTATTTTATTTAAATAATTTCAAAATTCTCAAATATCATATTTAATATCGTTGAAGCAGAAATCCTCTGGCAGGCATATAAAGTTATAAAATAAAAAATAAGCAAACTTCACTAATACTAATCATGCAAACATTATCACAAGTGCTATTTCACTTAATTCCTGGAATCACCTGATGAAATGGAAGCTGTGGTTTGCATCATGTTCCAGGTAAGGAAACTCAGCACAGAAGGCAGCAAGTACCTGCTGAAGTTACAAGTTCACTGTTAGTTCCTTGGCGTGCAACGCTGCGCCCGTAACATGAATTTGCATCCCTAAGTAAAGATCGAAGGAAGTGTATTGTTTCGGTGGTGGTAGTAAGCCTTTCTCTTAGCAATCTGCACATAGCAAAAATGAACGCGAGTATAAGCTTTGATTTCATTTCTTGGAATAATTAGAATCCTTTTTCCCCTCCTAAATGCCTCCCATTATTTGTTTTATTGTTGTTCATATTTAGGTGTTATTCGGAAGTCAGAGTCAATTAGCTGCCTATCGGTTGCAGTATGTTCAGAGCAGAAAAAGCCCAGCTATCAGAGTGAAATACATCTTAATTTCCATCCCAGTTCTGACATTTATAAGTAGTGTGAATTGGGAAAATGGACTTAAGCCAGCCTCTGTGTCCTTCCCTGTTCAATGGGAATATTTCCACCCTTATTTCCAAGTTATTGTCAGGATTAGAAATAATGTATATTAACTGCCTCCCAGGGGCTGGCACCTAAGATAGAATTTCCCTTTGCTTTATTATTTAATTATAATTAGATCTACCTAGGGCTAGAATGAGAATAAAGTTAGATTAACTAAAAATGCTTAGGTAGAAAGATATGATTCATAGTTTTTCACCTGCAAGGAATAAGAATGATTTCTGATCTTATTATACCCCCAGTGGCCTCACTTGCCAGGAGCCCTAGAATCCTTGTGTAAAAGATGTAGGAGGTAGAGCCCAGAGCCAGGATTCTGGTCCTGACACTTGCTCCATCGCCTTGTGACCTTGAACAAGTCACTTCTTGTCCTTTACACAAATTGGGCCTTAAGATTCCCCCAGGAGGAAACAACGGGCTCCTGCCGCCTGTGTCTCAGGGCTTAGCAAAGCTGAAACAAGACATTAAGTGAAAGGCCGTTGCATTCTGGAAAGTGCCATACACAGGGAAACATCACTCACTTTGTTGAGGTAACACTTCCCTAAATTTGCAAGGTCCTGAAACAATGCCAGCTTACATCAGCGCCCCAATTTTGATTCCACCTACTTTAGACTCAGTATTTATATTCACAAGGGGAAGGACCCTTCGATGAGGATTCCAGCCCCTCCGTAATTTTCATGCATGTGCATTTAGCGCAGACGGGCAATGACGTGCGTTCAGCCTTAGCGTGTGACGTTCTGCTCAAGCCTTGCTGTGACACCAGCTCTTCTGGATGTTTTCCTCCTTAGGCTGTGCTGTACAGAATCCACCCAGGCTTCCATGGTTTAAAGATTTTAAAACTAAGTGTATGTTTTTACAAATTGAAATGTTGCATCTGCAAGCCAAGGGACACCACGGACTGCTGGAAGCCACCCAACACTGGGAGAGGGGCCTGGGACAAATTTTCCCTCAGAGCCTCCAGAAAGCGCCAACCCTGCTGACACCTTGATTTCAGACATCTGATCTCCAGAGCTGTGTGTGAGAGTGAATTCCTGCTGTTGACAACACCCGGTCTGTGGTACTCTGTTAGGGCAGCCCCAGGAGCCCATGCCCACCCATCACCAGCTAAGTGTTTCTGGTACCTACCCTGGCTCAGGCACCACCTGCCCTGTGGTCCCTCACTCCCTACAGCCCCTTCCGAGGGGTGTTAAAGAGGAAATTAGTCTAACACTTGTTAAAATGCAAGGAAGAATTTATTCAAGATTATCGCCAGAAGGGTCCACTCCACTGCAACACGGGAGTAAACTGGGCTCAAGTCCCAACACAGCAAGGACCAGTGGGAATGTGCAGCCGAGAAGCAGAGTGAGGGTCAGCGGGGGGCAAGGTGCCAGCAGAGGACACCAGTGGCCTGGGGAACTCTTGCCGATGTGGCCCAAGGACTTCGACATCAATAGGAGGAGCTTGAGCCGATATCAAGGGTGGGGATTCTGGCTAAGCTGACATCACAGGCGTCTTGCTAAGACCAGGCTGGGCAGGCAGAAGACCGCTGGGGGCCAAGGTCAAAGCCAGCTTGAGAAGAGGCCTACTCAGAGGAGCCTGACTCAGGTGTGGTCTTTGTCAGGGGGTGGCATCCTCAGCCTCAGGCCTCTCCTAGGCCCTGTCACCTTTGAGGCTTACACTACGCATGTGGACTCTCCTCCTCCATCAGCCAGGAGAGCCGTGGCCACCGGGAGAGGGGCTCAGCTCATGCTGTGCTGTTCCCAGCCAGCACCCAGTGCCCAGTCATTGGAAGGAGAACCCCCAGGTCCCACTGCTTGCCCACCTGGCTGGCACATTGGTGTCTGGGGGTGTCAACCCCGTAACTGCTCCCCCCTGCTGGGGATGCCTCCTCGGCCCCTCTTCTGCTTTTCTCTGTCTGGAACACCACCCAAATTGGCACCCAGCAAGAGCTACCAGGCTGCCTGCAGGGCACAGAGCGGCTGTCCTCCGCAAGCTGCCAGCGATCGGCTTTCTCTGCTGCCGCTTGGCAGTGGGGCCCAGACCCACACTGGGATCCTCAGCAGGTCACTTAAGCTGTCACTTAAATGGCCGAGCTCCCACTTCCTCAGCCGTGAAATGAAGAGGTGGTGTGGGCTGGACGGGATCATAAGAGAGTGTGGACGTGCTCGGTCCTCTATCCGGAAGAAGGCCCCAGGCATTCACTGGGTCACCAAGCATTTCGCGGGGCGAGCCACATGCAGGGCATCCGTGGAGGTGGGAGCACATGGCCCCCGGGGAGAGGGGACACAGAAGCCCCTCACACAAAATGCAGCAGCAGACAGGGAAGGTGACCCAGGTAGGAGGAGCAGAGCAGGGTGACGAGGAAAGACGCTGCGAACACAGGGCTCCTTGCCCCGGCACGAGAGGAGGAAGGATGCAGTAGGCAGCAGAAGGCAGAGAGACCGTCCCGCACATGTGCCCCGGCCCCCCACCTGTTCCAGGCCTGGGGGTGCAGCACCGCCTCGCCGGCTGTGAATGCCACCCTCTGCCTGGTCGGAGGGGCCTCACGGGCCCTGAATCAGAAGAGCCAGCTCAGCAAGAAGGGCTGAAGCAGGCAATGGAGACAACATTGTGGAAGGAACAGAACCAGGGGTGCCCAAGGAGAGGGCCTGGGGGATCTGGGTGCAGATACACTCTTTGGTGTGGTTTGACTTCTTAGCTTGAGCACATATTCATGTTTCAATTCAAATGTAAAAGATCAATCTGTAAGATTTATGACTGGTGATGAAATAAGAACCTGAAGAGACAGGAACTACTTAGGAAATTCGTGAAGGTAGTCAAACCCAGAGCAGGAGGTTGGAATGAGAAAACTCGATGTGGGAGTTTCAGGGTCCCCCTGCACCCCACGCTACCCCCACGCTGTGTCCTGTACCCTAGGATACCTGGAGCATTCCCAGCAGTTCCCCTTAACTGAGGAGGCAATGGGCGATTTCCGTGAATGAGCTCTACGTTTGCGTGCAGACCAGCAGGTGGATGAGGAGAGAGCTCAGGTGTGCATGAAGCAGGGGCAAGGATGCGGGCGAGGAACGTCCAGGAGGATGAAGGCAGGAGACGGCTCTAAACGTGCCAACCAGCCCCCCTCCTTAGCTTCTCACCCAATTTAAAAATTCTTCCGAGGGCAAAGCCATAATCCAGGGCCTGCTGAAGCTGCTCCATGGCAGAGTGAATCCTGCTTCCTAAGTGTCCATTAATTATACCACTGGTTCATTAAGATTCTGAGCATCTTCTTCCCTACCCTAAGCCAAGATCTGCCTGTTATTTCTAGCTCCCCCACCGGGGCACCCAAGGACATCTTCCTTCCTCCCAGACCCTGTAGTTTCCTACCCCCTGCTCACCTCTGCTCTGCTCTCGCTGCATTATTGATATGACAGAGAATGTGTCTGTTCAGATCTGAAAGTGGCCACAAGCGTGACCTCCACAAGTGGCTTGGTGTGGGGCAGGAGTCTGGCCACAGAATGCAGTGGTCATGGTGAGGAAGGAGTGGAGATGGGAGGCAGAGAGGAGAACATTCCCAAATACAAGGCCCAGAAGCAGAGGCAGAAAAGAAATCGGTGGACATCTGAAAGAGCCGTCACGGACTGACTTGTGTCCTCGCTAAAATTCATGTGTTGGTGTCCTAAGGCCCAGGACCTCAGAGTGCAACTGCATTTGGAGACAGAGTTTTTTTGGTTTTGAAGATTTTCTTTCTATTTGAGAGTGAAAGAGAGAGGAGGGGGAGGAGGAGAGAAGGGCAAGCATACTCCCCGCTCAGTGCAGAGCCCAACATGGGGCTTGATCACCACCCTGAGATTAGGAACTGAGCCAAAACCAAGAGTCAGACGCTTAACTGACCGACTGAGCCGCCCACGTCTCCCTGGGGACAGAGGTTTTAAAGAGGTGACTACGGTAAAAGGAGAGCATGCGTTCTTTTTACCCTGGGTGATCCAACTACTGTTGCACCCATGTGTCCAACCTCAGCCCCTGATAAGGCGTTATTCCTCGAAAAGGAGACCATCACGTTACTTGGTGGCAAGTTGGCTTCACTGGGTCCCTTTCATGCAGAAAGGCCAGATGCATTTCTTCTAACAGAACGGGCATGCTCTCTGGCTGTGGGTTTCCCTTTCTTCCCCACAGGGCCTCAGGCAGCACCACTACCAAGGTTCACAAGGATGGGCTCCACTGACATCAACCCCATCTAATATCACAAGAGAATGACTGTGAGGGCGGGCCCATATGATATCGGACACAGAACCACCCAGAAGCACCCAGCCTGGAGGAGCGCTGAGGCTCACCTGGAGACAATGTTCCATGAGGAGGAGGCATGCTCCCGGAAGCTGTGTCCCCGATGGGAAGAATTCCTGGGTCAGGAGCCATGGAGTGAGCGAGGAAGAGTGGCCCCACTGCCATGACCCACCAGGGTGCTTTGGGTCCAGTCCCCACACCTCTGTGTCCTGTGATGTTAGAGTCTTGGTCTCCAAAGGAGGCAAACTTTCCCAATGAGATACAGGAAAGTCCCATTGATCTCTCATCTAAGGTTGCCACCTGGGGACACCCAGAGATCAGCAGGCAGGGAGAGGGTCGTCATCTTGGCGGGAGAGCTGACCCTGGTCCCCAGGAGGCTGCCAGCCTGATGTGATCCAGAGGGCCCCCACTGACCCACTTGGGCCCCTCTTGGTGCTCCTTTGCCCAGTTGTGAGGATAAGACAAGGGCCCAGCCAGTCTGAGAAGGGCATGGAGCCTGGAGCCTTGACCCCATCGTGATCTGGGGCCCACCATCAGGCCACAAAGCCAGCAGATGTGCTGGCCAAGGACGAGGGCTCTAGGACGGGCAGTAGAGGAAGGGACAGTGACTACTTGCGGCCCCGGGGCAGCTCCAGTGGGGGAGGCCGCCTGATCTCAGTGGGGGGTATGAAGGCCGGGGCTTCGTGGGCCAGCACGGGACAGCTGTGTGGGGCACCACCCTCAGAGCTCCCCGTGGGGTTGGCTGAGGCCCTGTCCAGCCTCTGTTGCAATTCACTTTGCCTTTTTTCTGGACTTGTTTCTTCTCCATCCTTCCAACCTCCCCAGGCACATCCCAGCATGGGTTTTCAGGGAACCCAGCCTTCAGATGGAAGAGACCCCTGCGCTGGGCTTGTGTACGTACATACTCTCCATCACACAGTCCCCAAAGGGGAGGGGTTTCTGAGGGAACCCGTGCACCCTCCACACCCACCTGATGGCCAAGGCCTGCTGGACTCTAAGGTTTGTGTCCTGGGACCTCAGCACGTTCCCGATGGCATCTACCCAGCCAGGGCTGGCCCTGCCTTTTACTAGGAGAAGCTGAGGGGAGAACACCAAAAAGCAAAAACCTTTCTGTCTTGAGGTTACAGCTATAGTGTTGTCTGCATTTGCACATTCGAAGGGTGGGGGGAGGGCTTGCTTTAATCAGTCTGCTCCCTCAACTCCCCTTCTGAGAGGTCCTGCTCCTGAGCTGAAGTCACACACACACACACACACACACACACACACACACACACACACACGTGCGCACGCACACGATTTCCTGTGAATCCAAAAAACAAGAAAGAAAACAAAAAGCTGGCAGATGCTGATTTTTCCGCCTAACTGCACATATTTTATAGTATTTCTCTGTGTTTTTCTCCCAAGACGCCCACCTGACCTCACTCGCTCTCCAAATTCCCTCCATTGTGGCCAAATGTCACAGATCGTGTGAGGCGGTTTTAGCCCATGAAAATATGCCATAAATGAGCGCGGCTGCCCCTTGCTCTTAACCCTTGCCTTCCCTTGGGCAGCAATCTCTTCTTCTAAATAAAAAGCCCCTTCATTAGCCAGGTCTTTCTGACACTGAGCAGGGAGGGAAAGGAACACACCCTCAGTAGGAAGCTAAATGAAAACAATCAGAGTTCTTGGTTTGTATTTGCACACAAAAGTCTCCCACATTTCAACTAGTATTTCAAGAGCTGGGGAAGAAAACCACCCAGCTGCGCCTCCCTCAAACAGCCCAAAGACAAAGAACCTGCAGGAAATGTCAGAGCCCCCGAGCCCCCACCTTAGAACTAAAATTTGTTATAAGAAAAAGGAAAAAGAAAGGTAACGCTATCTCAAAAATTTAAACAATTATTTCAGAAGCCAACTTAAAGGAAAGACAAAAAGACATTTGTTGAGTATCCTAAGTATAGGCTGAGCTGTGATTTTGTATTCACATCAAAGTTGACTTTTTAATTTTTTCTAGAGGTTTTCAAAAGTTTCTGAAAATATGAACAATTTTCAGGCATATCTGGTGCCAGGCACAACAATAGTTGGAGCTCAAACGTGACTGAAACAGTGTTTTATTCCTAAGACATTTCTACCAGACATCTAAATAGATGTCCCAATTTTAATCTAATTTGCAAAGAATCTTCTGTGACGGGAAGCTCCAAATCCAGGGAGCTCTCGGTCTCCAAAGGCTCAGGGATGTGGCCTGAGGGGAAGGACTCAGAAGTATGCTTCTTATGAAACTCATGAATTTTCCAGATTTCTCGATCACCTGGAACTGCTTATCTCTAGTCTGCTGTAAACAGGAACATTTTCCTTCAGAAAGCCTCCTCTTTGCTACTTAGTACGGGGACCAACTGCTGGGTCTAATCTCATGTCCCCTGGGACCGTGCAGAACTCCCTCGAAAATGCAATGTGTACAACTCCTGAATTTTTTTTTTTTTTAGACTTTATTTGAGAGAGAGAGAGAGAGAGAGGGAGAGCACGAGCGAGGGGAAGGAGCAGAGGGAGAGGGAGAAGCAGACTCCACGCTGAGTGCAGAGCCCCATGTAGGGCTTGATCCCAGGACCCTGAGATCATGACCTGAGCTGAAATTAAGAGTGGGTCGCTTAACCGACTGAGCCACCCAGGCACCCCAACTCATGAAATTTCTTAAGTATGTGAAAAACAAATTTAAAGTAACATAAAAAGCTCTCGATTTCTTCCCCTCTCCCCCCGTTCAAAGATACCTCTGGGAACTTTGGGGCAGAGCGATACTGGGCGGATCTGAGGAGCAGATGGGTCCCTTCCTCCCGTCCCTCGGCCTCAGCTGCAGGCTGTGCATCCCTTACCACACCATGCCTGTTCTCCCTCGCTAGCTCTGCTAAGATGCACAGGGCGGCGTGGTCGTGTGGACAGAGCACGTGCGCACTGCCGCCCGAAGGTAAAGCTTATTGTTCCGCGAGCTATCCTGGTCATTTCTGAGCAAACCGACTGTAAATTCTTCAGTGGTGTTGAAATGGTCTGAAATGTAAGTTTGAATGACTACATGGAATATGTGTTCATATAATACACACAGTCTTTTACTGTCTGTTTGCCTTTTTCTGTTGGAAATATTTTATTGTTTCAGATACAGCCCAGCTGTGAGTTCACCATCTCCTTAGCAACAGATGCTGAAGTTCTTTGTGTCAAATTCCACCGTTGTGTGGACCAGGCCCCTCTCCACGGCTCCACTTCTCCTTCCAACTGCTGACTCTCTTAATAGTGCAGTGAAGGAATCAAGACCCTTCACTTCTTGTAGGTTGATGGCACTAACATCCGGGCGCATTGGTTTCTGATAAGATCTTGATAAGAAGAAAAGCAGAGGGCACGTGGCTGAGGGCATGCTTTTAGAGAATTATGGGCAGCAAGGCCCCCTCTGAGGAGGTGTCCTAGGTCTGAGACACCACGGATGTGAAGAGAACCAGCCCTGGAGGGAATACGTCTCTAGGTCTAGAGAGGAATTCTGTGAGCAAAAGAAACACACAAGAAATGACAACTGAATGCTTTGAGTTGATTAAAAATAACATACTTGTTGTGTGTGTGAAGGACAAAGAGGAAGTCATTGAGCCAGAGCATGTGAGGTGAGCCCTGAGGTGTGGCTCCAGAGGAAGTCAGGGGGTTGGTAGGAGTCCCATCATGCTGGCCATCTTTGGAAAGCCATTGGGGGGGTGTGTCCATGGGGGTGTTAGGTTGGAGCTTCTGTGATATGCTTATTGCTAGGGAAAGGTCATTCTGGGATGCTGGATGTATGCAGGATGGGCAGTCGGGGGGGTGGGCAAGAGTGGAGGGAGAGAGTGTTCCAGAGGCTCCTCTGGAAGTCCTGGAAAGGATGGGGTGGTTTGAACCAGGCTGATGGTGGCACAGGGGGCAATGCGTACAGAGGCGGCACAGGACAAGTTCTGGCAGTAGAACTGAAGCAACAAAACCCAGACGCCTTCTGAGTTTTAGGCCTGAACAACAGAATAATGATGGTGCATTTACTCCATGGGGTAGAGTGAGAGAGGAGAAATGTTTTTATAGGAAGGGAAGCACGTCTCGAGACTTCTGCTGGAGACCAGCTGGGCTGGCAGGTAGACCTAAGAATCCGGTGTGCCATGGAGGAAACAGGCTGGGTCTACATGCATCGGGGCCACTGGAATAGAGTGTTCAAAATGATGAGACGTCTTAGGAAAAGAATCAGTGTCTATTTGTAAAGGGAACAGAATCTTGGCCTATGACCCTGGATAAGTCCCTACTCTGTTTTCCATCTGAAGAGCAAGAAGGTTGTCCATGGATGATGCCAAGGCTCCTTTCCAGCTGAAATGTTCACAATTCTTTCTAATCTCCTTCCAGGGGCCTTGTTCTTTGCACACAAAGATGCTTCTGAGCTGTTTACTGAGTGATGGCGCCTGGACGGAAGGCAGTCATCTGGAAGGCCACCATCACTCTTGAAATTTCCCATTGACAGAGTTCACCACTGGTATGAGGAGAAAGCCAGTTTTCTTGCTTCTGTTTTGTTCTGGAAGAATATTGTGGTGGTGGTTGGCAGCAGCAGCGAGGATTAGGGGTGAGAGAAAGGGAAGTTGAATAATGTGCCAGAAAGTATTACTTCTCCAAGTGTTCTTAGTGGCGTAAGGTCCGGGTCATCACTAGCTCCCTCTGAAACTCCCCTCTGTCTCCCCCACCATCCACTCTTCTTCAACCTTCCTTGAGTCCCGGGGGACTCTTCACAGTGAACCAGTAAGATAAGCAGGGAGCACGTTGGAAGCAAATCAATCTCAGAGTTTATTAAAAACTAGCTATTGCAGAATATTTTTTAACTCCTCAGGGAAAAGACTTCCAACAACCCTATAAATCCCCTTGGCCTTTGGCTCTGAGCAAACATACCACAGATTCAAAAATGAACTCAGTTTTAAGCTAGCCAGCCTTTCTTGTGTCCGATCTGCTGCCATTACCTTGCCAAGCATTCCTTCTACAGAAGGTTTAGAAAAACTGGAAAGAGGAAAAGTGCCCCCCAGAACCTAAGGGTTTTTGTTTTTTTTTTTAAAGAACATTTCCTTTAGTGTTGTGCCTTAAATTGACAAGATGGCACTTGTGTGGGAGGGCGGGAAGGAGGAGTCAGTCACACAGATGTGGCTTCAGGTCCCAGCTTGGAACCTTCCAGCAGCGCGGCCACGAACAAGCTGCTTGACCTCCCACAGCCTGAGCACGTATCTATAAAACGGGGGCAGGATCTCAGGGCTCTTGTGACTATGATTGCTCCCATCACTCTCAGGCTTATTCTCAATATTATTGTTACTAGTAGAAGCTGGAGTCTTCAGAAATCTTATTCTCCAAATGGTCACTTTACTCACAGAACACAATCATTGGTTTTTCAAAAGTGTTCTTACAGTGAACATTTTCCCAAAGACAATGTTTGGTAGTGGGGAAGAGACTAATAATAGCAGAAAAGGGTAGTTGGCGTTCAAGTCGGATGCCACCTGGCGTCACAACACAGCATTCCCTCAGAGGGGAGTGAGAGGGGGTACTTCTCATGTTGAAGAAGGAGCTGCCAACATCCCGCAAAGCTTCAGGTGGAGTTCCATGGTCCCCAAACAGACCTGCAGAGATACATTGTGGTTGGCATGAGCTCGCTGGGTCTAGAGCAAGGCCTGGGTCAGGGCTGGGACTGAGCCGTGACAGCCCCCCATCTGCGAAGCCAGGGAAACTGCCCCATCAATGGCACCAAGCCTCCCCACCCCTGCACAAATCATTCAACGCCCTCCCCACAGTGCTGCCCTTATCCACCCCATGCAGGGCTGCAGGCCCTGGTTCTGTGTAGCACCCCATGATTCTTCCTCTTGGGGGTGTCCCACAGGGAGTCTCATCCACCATTAGGACAAGTGCCGGTTCCCACCTGGTGCAATGCCACCATTTCTGGTTCAGGGACCCCAGATGCTGTGGCTTGGGAAAGTCCCTCCAAAGTCTCCTGGTGAGACTACTGAGGAAAGCCAAGAGGCTTACGGGCCCCACCGGCAGATACAGGAATGGATTTTGGAAGCAGGAAGAAAGGTGATTTCTTTAAAAGGCACAGGCTGAGCTAGCCAGGACTCCAGCTCCACGGCCCAGGCTGGGCGGCAAGCACAGAGGCCTTGCCTGTGCCGAACTGTGGCATCACATCCTGCCAGCTTTCAGTTCTTCCTCTGTGCATTTTCAGGTGTCAGGAACGGAGTGGAGAACAGGCCAGGCCAGGCCTTCCTTGGGAGCGGTTGGGTGGGTGGAGAAGGCACGGAGGCACAGAGCAGCTCATCTGTGATCAGGATCAACAAAGTGCCCAAGGGACCTGAGTGTGGAGATGGCCATAAAGCCAGGAATGGGCCATCGGCCAGTTGCCAGAGCCCTGCTCAGATGGTGCGGGGACCTCCTCTTGGGGCCTGAACATCTAGCAAAAGTCTGGGGCTCTGTGGGGCGAGGGACAGGGGCAGCAGGGACAGCTTGACTCTTTGAGGAACAGGAAGAAGACAAGTAAGATGGCGGGCTGTTGGGAGTGCAAGATGGAGGGATGGGTCAAGAGGTGTTTACTTTTACTTTAAGTATGATGGGAGCCATGGATTGCTTTAAGCATTGACACGGCAAGCCTTGGATCTCTCTGCCACTGGGGGGTGGACGGTGGGGGGACAGCAGCTGGGGTCCAGACAGGAAGCCACTGTGGTGCAACCTGAGAGAGACCAACAGCTTCAAGGAGACAAAGTGGGAGGAAGGAGAGCTCAGGAGGGCAGAGCAAGGGCCCCGCCAGGAGATGGGCAAGCCTCAAGTAAGCCTGTCCCCGCTGTCGGGCTTCTCGCCCACTCTTAGCTAAATAATTGTTGTTGCTTCATTAGCACTTTGCAAGAAAGGCTTCTCTGATCGGGCTGATGGGGTTGATCAGAGCCTACTAATTACTGAGCAAGTGGGATGGGAACACAGAGTTGGGGATCTTAATCTAAGACAGTGTTTTTGCCAAGTTCAGGAAGTTCTCCATGAGGGTCATTAACTCCGTGGAGCCATGAGGGACCCATTTGGCATCCTTGGGGAATAATCCACAAAACCAGGCTCTGGCTGAGGGCATGAACTCGTTTCGGTTCTTGTTTCTCCTGGAGAAGTAATAGCTTGATTCCCTGTAGAATCGGTGAATGTTAAACTCTCACGTGTTCTAGAATATTCAATTTTGAATTTCACTGTCATGACTTCTACACAGAAGTGGGATGATATTCTCAGGAACACAGATCACACACCTTTAAAATGCCACTTGGTATTTCTAAGGACGGTTTCCATTTAACTCTTCAGGCAAATCACTGAGCTAAAGAATAATCATCAATTAAAGATGCCCTTTAATCGTAAACCAAACACTTTCTTTTCGCAATTTAATGAAAATCATGTTGCAATATTGTGTCTTAACCAAATCTCTATTTTACAAAATAATTAACCTACGTTTTGTCAGTTCACCTAAGAGGACAAAAAAAAAAATCAAGCACGGACATTTCTCTACTTTCCACTGATAAAAACTTCTAAAAAATGGAAGATTTTGCAGGAAAAATTAGAAAGATTTATTCCTAAAGTGTCATAATTATGCATAAAAGTCTCCATTATGTCATGTCATCTGGGCATTTCCTGAACATTGAGACCTTCAATAATTAACTTTAATATGAAATTTGGCTGCATCTGCACATTGGAAACAACAGCCAAATAGACCACGTAGATTAAAATACATCAATAACTTTGTAAGATGTTTATTTCTTGTAGGGTATACAAATGTTTTGGGTGTGTTTTGTGTGTGTGTTTCTTGGATTAAGTGACAGAAGAGTTTTTATTTCCAGATAGAGTAGATTCAGAGAAGTTATTTTGCCAATATTGCTGGCCTGCAAAATCTTGGATTTAAAGAAATACAAAAAGACAGATCAAGTAAAAATCTCTCCCCACATCAAAAACCCAGGAACAATGTTGAAATTCTAACAACAAAAAGATTTCAATTTGTGTGCCATGTGCAATATGCCACTCTCAAAAATATCTGAAACCTCTAGATAAATTATCACCCACTTGTTGGAAGTTGCATATATTGATTAAAACATCAAGCAGTTACATACAAACCAATAATGAATTACTTCATGCCGGAAGATAAAACTTTGTGATATTTAAAATTACAGACTTGAAAGTAAGTAAAATTACCCCTAATTACGCAGAAGGGAGCAACACCTTCGCAGTAAACAAGATAAGCACCTCAAACAGCGCTAATAATTTTAATTAACATTTTCTAGTTTCCTTTCACCTCTTTTCAAGGTCACCTCCTCCCTCTCTGAGGAAAGGCACTCCGGCTGCCGTCACCGTACACACTTCCCTCGCGGTCCTTACCATCAGGATTAAGACACAGGACTCTTTTATAGCACTGATTTTTTAAAAATAAGTAATTGTGCACCAAGGTAAATATTGAATTGCAGCAGCCCGTTAGCGATGATTTAAAAATGAATTGCAAATCTAATTTTCCAACCTTGTTAAGATTGTAACTTGTCTTTACTAAGTCCCTCGATTTGAATTATGAAATATGCCTGAACTGTTGAATATTCAGATTATAATCCAAGTCTAGAAGAGTTTAGTTATCAATGCTGCAAATGAACCTCATGCATAACACAGCTTATCTACATAGTATTTGTATTCTCTGTTGAGTACTGATTAATACATTCATTTGTTCAAGATTTATGATTTTGCTAAACTGTTTTCTCTCTTTTGTAAATTAAGAAACCAGTAAGAATGGGGCTTTGTTATATCAATGGGTTTGTTCCATGCCACAAATTTAATGTACGGGGTCACTCAGAATATAATGTGTAGTGAAAGAATCTCATTAGGCTAAAATGAATGTAAAATGTGTCAATTTGATCCAAATGAGAACTGTAGTAAAACCATGTTTGATGTTCATGTGCAATAAATCTTTAACATTTGTCTGTAAAGTATTAGAGAACCCATAGGGAAATCTGTGTTTGTGATAGCTGCACATTCCCCATGCTTTTCCTGTATTATTCTTTGTTGGCATTTAGCATATGGAAGTAAAAGTGAAAATCTAAGATGGGGGTTATTAACTATGATTCTAAAGTAAATAGAAAATGAACCACACGCGCGTTAGAGTACTCTAGAAAAACTAGGAGTCGTTTTAGAAAATAAGGAAAACAAACCTTTGAGGACACTTTCATTGTGCATTTTGAGAGATACTATAAATAGTCCTTCAGTTTCAATCTTGGAAAACAGCGCCTGGTTTGATCTATGTTTGCCTTGAGTGCCTTTTAGCTTTAGATTTGATTTGGGGAAGATTTTAATGTTTTCATTTTATGTTGCATATGTGATGACCATTATCTTTCCAATTCATTTTTATTTTGATATATTCATATTGTTAATTACTGTTGTATTTCAATTTTCTCCCTAGTATTTTTGTTCCTTCATAATGGCTTTATGGTTCACTGGACCGAAATGACTAAAATGAAAGATTTCCAAGATTTCTTCTGGGAGTAATTTACAAAAGACCACCATTTTTAATTGCTCCTGATGTTTAGTTCTGGATATCTGCTTCAGAAAGAAATCAATCTCCGTCTTTTAGGTGCCATACTGAGCACATCATCATCTCTTTTAGAAATCTTGATAATTAAACCTTTTTTCCCGTAAAGTACTTAAACATTTCCTTCTCGATCTGATTCCTCTAGCAGTTTCGAGCACAATAATGTACATTCTATCTCTGTTTACATTCTGTAATTCTTTTTTTTTTTTTTTGCAGAGACTTGTTTTGCTCTTTAATGTCAGGAAAGATAATAATTATCAGTGTGACGTCAAAAATAATTAAGGGAAATAGCAGGGTTTACCCAATAGGAGAATTCTTCCTGTGCAAGAATGGAAAAGAATTAATTTCCTGATGTTACTATAATTAAAATCATCTGCAGAATCCCAAGTACAAGAAAAAGTTAACAATCGATACGTCTTCAGTAGGAAATAGCTTCTTTAAAAAAAAAAAAACTGGTATGTTCAAGATTTCATAGAGTCATTGATAAGATCGGCAGGAACATTCTGTCAAGAATCCATTTCTTGTGAGGCACCTTGCTAAGATTTTCTGAGAGGGCTACATTCCCTGTTTGCAGTAACATGGACACACATTCCCAGGAAACATGCTGATTTCAATGTCAAATTAGCATGTGGGTAGAAAGGGGACTCTCTTTTCATTACCTTTAACTAGATGGCCATTGCTGATTTGGAGCAGAAAATTGTCACAGTGAGACATCTCCTGCAACTGTCTTCTGTACTGTGTAGTCACCTAAATTGTAAAGGTTGTGGTAACTGATCACCAGGATTCTTGTTTTCTTTTGCAAAACTATCTTAACCTTCATGCTGAATAAAAATGTCTGTGTTGACAAAAATACTTGGAGTAAACTATTGTACTCTTGTCTGCACAAAGTACTGAGTGAGGGCTCATGCCCAGATGAAGCCTGTTTCTTCTGGGCGTGTTTGTGCAGTCTACATGGGGCTGATTCTGTAGGCGACAATTCTGTTTTTCCTTTTCACTTGAAATCCATAGGACTGGTCTGTATTTTTCACTGGAGTTTAGAATATATTACATGACATTTTTTGAAGCAGATTTATTTTCCTAATTATGCTTGGCTTTGATTAATATTAAAATGGGTTGCCATCTCCTGAGCGTGCACCGTGTTGGAAGGAGGCCCAGGAACACGCAAGGAGTCGGAGGGAAGCCAGCCTGATATTTTACTGTGGATAATTCAGATACAGGATCAGGAGTGGAGCACAGTGAATTCTGTTAGAGAATCATAGTTCTAGAAACAGGTTCCAGAGGCAGGCTGTTCCAGGCTCTCAACCAGAAGCAGTCTCCTTCTGGCCATGGTACACAAGCTTCCACCAATGCACACCCGAAGTGAGACAGAGATTCATGGTTAAGTCTGAAGCTTCTGGGCTCGCACTTGTGTGGGCACCTAGCAGGGCCCTGGGAGCTCCCACAGCTGTGTTGCTTTAAAAACTACCTATTTGAAGTCAAGGGAGGAAGGAGAGGACACCTCTTCCTTGGGGCCATTTCACTGTCCTGGAAAAAAAGAGATTCCAGGCATAATGTCCTCTGAATATGGTCCCTGTGTCCCCACATCCATTGCCTTCCTTCCAATTTCCCCAACCAACTGTAGCCCCTAGTCAGGGGCCTTATCCATCTCATTCCCAACATGCCTTCAACCATCCCCATTGCTCTGCGGCCTGATTAGTCTTTCTACAGAAGACGCCACTCATCTGTTTGGACTGGACCTCAGAGTGACAGGGACCTCCATGGCCCAGCACATATCCTTCTCAGCCTAGCTGCCCATCTCCCTTCTGTACACTCTGCATTCTAGGCAATTGGTAGAGGCAGAAGGAAAAAACCAGGGAATGAATTCCCCACCCACCCCTTACCAGTCCCATGAATTTGCATGAATGAAGTCCCCTAAGCTTCTGTCTGTGCCTCTATAAAATTGTACTGAAAATAGTTCTTACCTCAGAGGGCTATTGGAGCATTAACGAGGTAAAATATGTGAAGTTTGAGGCAGTGCTTGGTACACAGTAGGTGCTCAATAACAGTTACATTCTTTTCTCAATACTGACAT
Organism: Zalophus californianus; assembly: GCF_009762305.2. NCBI lineage: Eukaryota > Metazoa > Chordata > Mammalia > Carnivora > Otariidae > Zalophus > Zalophus californianus. Next base: position 84,931,031 of record NC_045609.1, read on the forward strand.
CTCCTGAATGTCCACGCTGTTCTCATGGCCTACACTCAGCCCGTGTCCATTTATAGAACACTCTTCCCCCACCCTCACTTACCTGTCAAAATCCTCAGCGCCCTTCAGGACCTATGTATTAAGTCTCCCACACTCCACGTTGTCACTGTCCGAGCGGGGCCCTGTCTCAGCCGCCTCTGAATCTCCAGGGCCAACTGGAACAGAGTGTGCACTCAACAAATTAGCATTAAATGAATAAATGAGCTGAAATGTAACCTCCTCCAAGGAACTGTTCCAAACCCTCCCATCCAAAAGCACTCTTGCTCTCCTCCGAGCTTGGGTAGACCATTTTTCTGCACCTTTAAGGTGATATATAATGCTTTCAGTCTTATAATTGGGGAGATGAGGTATACACAAACACAGTCATAATATATTGAGCTCCTTGGGGGCAAAGGCTGTCTCAGCTGCTATGACGGAAACATCTATGACATTCATGGCAGACCCTAAAGGATTATTTTGATGGAAGGTGTTCCTTGCTCCATGTAATAGATCCAATTTAGCCAAGTGCTCCATCAAGCAAGTTTTCGATTCTCTCGTTGACTTAATTATAGATACATAAAATTTGGCACGAATTACATGAGTGGCTATTTAACCCCTAGGTCCCCAGATAAATTGTTGACATTGTTTTGGAAATAATCCCTAAAATTTGAGTTATTGTTTTTCTCCCCCAGCACAAAGTTTAGAGTGATTTTTTTTTTTTACAAGCTCCCATCCCCCACATTGTTCCAATCCTTACACTTGCAGTTCTCTCTCCAGACATCTTTGCCCAGTAATAATTACGGTGTGTTCCCAACCTAACTGATGGCTGGTGTCCTCATTAAGGACCATTACCCTGAAAAGGGTGTTTATTGAACCTGGCAGAGTGCTGATATTTGTTAGACCCTGTCATATGGTTGATGGCGTTTAGTCAGAACTCATTCGGAGACAGGAGTGAGCCGTTCAAACTGGCACGGGCAGCAGGGACACGGAGGTGGGCTCAAGATGGCAGCACAACTCTCCATGGCGCCCGCAGGCCAAGGAAGGCTGTTCTACCAAGTGGCTTGACTCCTCCACTCCCCCCGTCTGAATTCTGTTAAATGGATTTTTGTTGAGTGAGAAGGACTCATACCAAGTCTATGGAAATTAGAGAAACCACGATATGTTTGAATTTCACAATTACTTTTGTCCTACACACGCCATGCCAGGATTATTTTAAAAGGATTGTGACTAATTAGAGAATTGATACCATTGGGGAAAAGTATGTTTTCAGATAAACCAATAATTTAATTATTTATATAATTACAAAGGATTGAGCTCACTGAGAGATGGAAGAATTCATTATCTTCTGGGAGATATTACAGAGATAGAGATTTTTGTGTAGATACCTGGAATTGCCATCTGTGTTAGTCATTATATTTCTTAAAAATACGTACACCATAGAAGCTGGAATGTTGGGGTATTGACATACAAAGACGAGGATGAGAGCCTGGATCAATACTCTGGAGTTTGAGTCTGGCTTCCTTACTTCTCCCCAGCTGTGGGAGGACTCAGCACTTCCAAGCTGCAGTCTTCTTTTTGATAAAATTCATTGACTCCAATGATTTTAAAACATGTTTGATGTGCTGGAAATGCTGATGTAGGACCAAGCAAATGAAATACGATTGCATCCCTTAGAGGTATTCACATTGTGGTGGAGGGCGGGGTAGTGCATTTCTGTAAACATTTCTTGATGTGTATATATTCTACAAATAGGTGTAGAGACCAGGACTTATAGAAACACAAAAGCTGAAAGACCTAATTCTGCCCAGAAAGAATGGACTCAAAGTCAAGACAATGGCTACTATTGAGGGCTTACTATTAGATCTCTGCACTGATTGTGTACCGACACTATCTCATTTAATTTGTTGAAACACCATCTACTGAATCTCTAAATTTTAAAGGATGAGGTATAGATCCCCAGGAAGAGAAAGAAATGAAAGGCAAAAGGAACAGCTTCCAGCGAAGAACAAAATCAGTCATGTATTCATTCATCTATTTGTACCACAAATATTCTGGGTGTGGGACTTTGCGCTAGGTCCTGGGATTATAGTAGAAGACAAAAACATTCTTGATCAAAACATGTTTTTCAAGTGATTCAACAGTTACTCAAACAAATAGTCACTCAAACACCTTGTCCAAAGGCTCTGTCTGGGAGGGTTGTGAGACCTGGTGCAGAGACTGTGGGGGGGGAGCCTGAATCCGGTGAGGGCAACGGGATTTTAAGGAGGGAGAGGAGAGAGCCAGACATGGTTGAGGGGGAAGGAGAAACCAGAGTAGAGAACAAGCAGATGTGAGGGCTGAGAAGAGGACAGGGAGGCTGGGAGCCGAGATTGGAGATCCGGACAGGTGGGGACAGAGGGTGGGTAGGGCCTGCAGGGCCTTGCTGGCCACGTGAGGCCATTCTGTCTTGGTGCTAACAACTACTGAAAGCTCAGAGATGGATCCAGTTTGCATGCTGACGGTGGTGTGGGGGAGAAACTGGAGAAGGTCCTCATGGACACTGGCTCAGAAGACAGGAGGCCACTGCTATTGTCTGTCGGTTGTGTGGGGAAGGACACATGTACCTGGGTCTCATGGTATTTAGGAGTTACTCTGCCTGTCCACCTGGGATTGTTCTAAGCTGCAGGTGATGCAAGACCATATAGGTCACATAGAGGCTCAACAGAGTGGTGTTGGGCCATGTGTTTCTCATGAAGCAAGAAGCTATTGAGACCACCCTCCCAGGGCTGCTGTGGTGGCCCATGTCTGGGCTTCAGCCTTTTGCTCTGCAAACTTTGACAAGGACCTTCATCCTCTCAGCCACTCATGACTACCTGAAGATGCTGCAGCGTACACCTCTCACTTGCATTCCAGAAAGGAAGATGGAAGCAGCAGAAGGAATGGGAAGGCATCTGTATCTGGAAAGCAGACATTTCTCAGACACCCCAACTCACCAACTCTTGGGGCTCTGTGACCAAAATGGTATCACATGACCACCCTGCTGACGAGGGATGTTGGAAATGAAGTTTATCTTTTTTATTTTGTTGCTGTTTTTCGGCCAGGCATACTGTTGCCCCACATAAAATCAGATTTTTGATTCATAAATTAGAGAAAGAGAGTGGACTTTGGATGGGCACTAAGCAGTTTTGCCACACTGCCCTTCTCTTCCAGTCACAAGAGTGAATTACTTGATAGTATTTATTGCTACCTAATTATAGGCCTGTTTGTTGACCGTTTCTCCCTCATGTAAACTCCAGGAGATCGAGGCTTTCTTGTCTTGTTCACCACTGAATTCCCAAGGCCCAGAGGGGAGCCTAGCACATAAGTGGTATCTAATAAATATCTGTTGGATGAATAAATGAGAGGTGAATTCTTGCAGAATTGGTGATGGATGGGAGGTGGGGGAGGTGGATTTGGAGAAAGGGGCTCAGAATGACTCCTGTTTCTACTTGCTCCCATGAGCAGGTGGTGGGACCGTTTACGGGGCAGGGGAGCCTGCAAGAGGGCAGTTTGGGGTTGAGGCGCTCTGGCTTGTGGGTGCCAGAGGGAGCTGCAAACAGGCAGCTGGCTAAACAGATGTGGAGCTCAGAGGGGAAGTCTGGCTAGAGATGCACCTCTGAGACTCTTCCAAGAATAGGTGGAAATCAAAGCCAAGACTGTGGATGAGATTACTGAGGGAGAAAATATAAGAGGGAATGACCACTTAGTCACTGGCAATGTAGGAGAGATGTAGGAGTGCTGTGGGAGATGAGCCAAAAATGCTAGAAGAGACTGACTCCACTGTCTTTCTCCCCCTAATAAGGCATCTGGGTTGAACTAGGCCTGGAAAATAGCCTGAATTCGTTCATTGATTCACTCAGTGAATAGTTATTGATGTTTACTATATGCCGAGCACTGACTCAGACTATGAGATAGGAAAATGATTAAAACACAGCCCCAAGTACCTCGCTGCCCCACTGGGGAGACAGGAATGTGAAGAAACTGCTATAATTCAACGCAGCAGGTGAAATGAGCCAGGAATGCACACGGCCATCTAGGTGGCAGAGAGGGCTGTGTGGGTGTCGGCGTGGCATTGTAACTGCCATAAACAATGCCCAGGGTGAGCCAGGTGGCCAGGTATGTATAAACGACACACCAACTGTAAAACACTGCATGGAAGGTGCATTGCTCAGAGCCCTTTGAGCCCTGCGGTGTTATTGAAGGCAGTGCACAGCAAGAGAGGAGGATGGAGGATGAACAGAGGGCGCCAGTGTGGAGGGTGGCCTTGAGGAGGGAAAGCTGTGTGTAAGAAACACCACCACAGGGCGCCTGGGTGGCTCAGTCATTAAGCGTCTGCCTTCGGCTCAGGTCATGATCCCAGGGTCCTGGGATCGAGCCCCGCATCGGGCTCCCTGCTCGGCGGGAAGCCTGCTTCTCCCTCACCCACTCCCCCTGCTTGTGTTCCTGCTCTCGCTGTGTCTCTCTCTGTCAAATAAATAAAATCTTAAAAAAAAAAAAAAAGAAGCACAGCCACAGTTCAGGAAGTGGTCTGGGCAGGACTAGTGCAGCTCTTCTTCAGAACATAGTTTTGTTGAACAAGGAATAACTGAGGTTGGGACATAGGGGAAGGGTGAAGGTCAAGGATGAAGCTCAGACTTCTAGCTTAGAGGACAAGCACATGGTGATTCCACCAACCAAGGGGCAGAATCATGGGGGAGAATGAGGAGGCCACCTCTGGATGAATTATTTGCCTGCAGGATACTACCCTAGCAGACGTTTGTGGACTAATAATATATAGGTAGTAAAAGAAAAAGAAAAAAAAAAGAGGCTAGGATGTCTCCCAGGTTCCTGCCTTGGGTGACCAGGGAGACTGTGGTGTCAGGAACTGAGAGAAGGAGCCATAGATGAGGGGTGGGAAGTATAAGTCGTATTTCTATGGGACCCTCACTGGAGGTGTTTGCCTAAGGACCAGAGGATGGAGTCTGGATTTGAGGAGTAGAGGTGTTTGAGGCCTGAACAAATGATCCCTGTTCCCTGTTGAAACCAAGGGAAAAAGTTCAGCTCCCTAATGAGAAGAGGGCTGAGCATAAAGGGCCCTAAATCTGGGGTGGGAGAGAGTTGTGTTGGGGGTCAAATGATATGTAGGCACAAAAGAAATACAGGAATTATGTCATGACACTAAAGGACATCCAAAATATTGTCAGTTGCTACTATCAATCTACGATTACATAATAACCTGAAACTATAAAAGGCTGCAATTATAAAAAAATGTAAATTTCATATATGAGACATAAAAGTGTATACATTTCAACCATTTGCATATTTTAAAAATTTATATGTCCATATATTTATGTTCTACTATCTACCACCACCCTATAGGACAGAAAGAAAAGTCAGAAATGCACCAGAAGGGGGGCCTGGGTGGCTCAGTCAGTTGAGTGCCCGACTCTTGGTTTCAGCTCAGGTCACGATCTCAGGGTCATGGGATCAAGCCCTGCTTTGGGCTCTGTGCTTAGCGGGGAGTCTGCTTGGGATTCTCTCTCTCTTTCAAATAAATAAATAGATGAGTAAGAGATGTACTGGAAATGCTGGCTTCCAAATCACCAAAAGCAAAGACATCCTCAGGATGCATGCTGGGAGGAAAACAAGGCAGACATGGAGGCCATCCAAGCAAAGACATCCTCAGGATGCGTGCTGGGAGGAAAACAAGGCAGACATGGAGGCCATCCTCTTAAAACTTCTTTCCCACAAATAGATATGTTCCCCCAAACCCCCAGAGAAAAGTACAAATTAAATCTCTCTGCATGCTTATGTTTATTCTTAGGAGTTCACCACAGCCATTCCAGCTAAACAAAGGCTGTTTCCCTGATTTGCCTCAAAACCCACATTAACACTATGGCAGGAATTACAAAGTCTAGGCTTTCGGTTTGAAGTTCACGTGCTTCCTTCAGATGGTGGGGGACCCCATACTCAAGGAGAATGGCCCCTGAGCAGACTGAGGGACCTTTTCCTTGAGGGCTGCACTTTGAGCTGGTGGGGCTTGAGGCTCCTTCGCAGATGAGCTGGGTTACCCTTTACAAATCAACTAACTATTCTCCAAGCAGTTTCTTTAGCTGAAAGAAGAGCAATGTGGCCCCCCAGGTGTCCTACGGTGGTTCTGATCCGTGAGTTACCAGGAGGCATGCCTAGGGCAGGATCTCCACCAGGCTAAGGTATATTTCTCCCAGAAGCATGAGGAGAGGGAGGCCTTGAAAAATCCAATCGAGGAAAGAGAATAAAGGAAAAGATAGGCCACTCAGTGTCAGAAAGTAAACAGCCTTTGCTCATCCGTCTGCCGCAAAGGAAGCATTTTGCCACAACGATTACCTCCAACAGGGCGAGTGTTTCCTTTCCCGCCGGCCTCGGGTGACCCTGCCACTTCCCGCCCAAGGCTTCATGAGGTCAGCCTGACAAACATGAGGCATCTTCTCAAGGAGGCACCCACCCTCCTTGGCTCCAACTTGGTTCCCATAATTACCGATATTATATAGAGCCCAAGAGATGCCTCTTCTCGTATCCAAAACGCATCGTCTCTTCATTCATATGCTTTCTGCTTTGGGCTGACATGCATTTCTGGGCTGCAGTGGGCTCTGCTTGCACCACTCTGCTCGCACCACTTCCTTACAGAGGAAGTCCCGCGGGGCGGAGGGCTGGGCCCGCACGCACGTGCTGCTCTCGGGAACACTGGCAAGCACCAGGGTCATCGTCACTCCGCCCCTAATTTGTATTCCTGTGCATCCGTGTCAGAGCTTCGTCATGGAGGCACAGAGGGTGGCCCCGGCCCGGCCCCGCAGCTGCAGCCCGGCCCGGGTGACACCGGCCGCCGAGCACCAGCTCGCCCTGCAGCTTCGCAAGTGGTACCTTCTTGCTCGCTGTGATTTACCTCCAAGAGGGATGCCAGGCTCTCAAAGGATAAAAGCTGCTATAACTCAGCGCTTTCTCTCAACCGGCTAACGCGGAACAAGCTCAGTGGTATCAGCGGAATTATAATCTGTCAGTGAGTGCGGAGGCTTGGAACATTGAAGTTATTTCATTGGACCGACCTCTGCTTCTACTGCACCTGGAAGCCCCACCTCCCGAGCCACACCTGACCTCCAGTGGCTTCCCTCCAGCCAGGTGGGTCAACGTAGGCTGCAGCTGCTGGGCCTGGGGACCGCGTAGTCCGGGGGTCCCGGGACCCAGGTTGAAGGTTCTGTCTGACATCTAATTTTGCCCTTTGCAGACAGGTTTCTGGAGTCTTTTCTCCACTCCCTTCATCTTCCTCCTCTCCACCCACCCAAGCTCCAAGACTGGTTTGTGCTTACAGCCCTGGGACCCATCTAGGTCCCCAGGTGCCTGCACACTCTTCAGCCTGGACTCTCTGCCTTCTCAGCAGAAGCTCTTCCAGGTGAACCTTCCCTCTGTCCTGATGCCGGACACCACACATGCTTCCTCCCGGGCAGCCCCTCCTGCTGCCCTGACTTCCTCTGGGTTCAGCCCGTGCCACTCTCTTCTTCCTCACAACCCCAGGGCATTTCAGGTCCATGGCTGTAGATGCCACAGAGTCCCAGCCCCAGCTGCTCTTCGGAATATCAGACCCAAGGGATCAAATGCTGCTCAGTATTTCCCCTTAATCTCAAAACTCGAACGTCCCAAACAGAACTCAGCCTTCCGCCATGCCCCCTTCCTCCGTGTGCCCCACCAGCCACAAATCAGAAATCCAGACCCCGCAACTCCTCTGCTGACTTCCCTCTAGAGAAGGAGTGCTGGAAAACTAGTCCTGCAGAGGTCTGCACTCTCGCCCCTGCACTCTGCCCGCCACCACCCTGCCACCTGCAGGGCGCAGGGCCTCCTTTACAGTCTCCATGTCCACCTGCCCCTCCTCACCGCCTATCTGCACAGGTGTCCTGTCTGCGCAAGCGTCCTGACTCAGGAGTGGAAATGACAGCCTGTAGCATCACCGCTGCGACTTCCCGGGGTAACCCTTCCCTCCCTGCACGTCGCATCCGCGGTGCTCAGTCTGGTCCGCAAGGTCTCGCAGTCTTGTGCGTGTCTTCTCCTTGCTGAGCACCTTTTCACCAGCAGAACACTTGGCCTGGAACACATGCGTGTGCACATACGTGCACTCACACCCAGACACACATGGTCATCCCTTCCAGCTCTGCTCGTCTCCTAGTGCACAGCTGACAGGTGGCTCCCAGATGAGGCTCCGCCCCCTGTCCCGGCAGGCCAGGCAGGGCTTCCCGTCTCTGCACCCTGCAACTGTCCTTGCGCCATTCCTCAGTTCCTGGTAGTGCCACTCACCACGGGGTCCCGGAGGCTGAGGCTGACTTGTACTGACCAGAGCCTGTACTGACCAGAGTCTGAAAAAGGAGGGTTCAATCTATCAGGTACACAAAGGAACCAATGTCACTCGACAGCATGGGGCCACGGATCCCACAAATGTTCCACGAAATGCGTTATAGATGTCTGAGAACTGGAAGTGGCTAAATAGCCAACAGTAAGAAAATGAGTAGATTATAATATACCCATAAGATGGAAAAAATACTCTGCCATGGGTCATTTTTTTTTTCAGAAAATTTTTAGTGATCTAGGGAAACGATCACAACAAGTTGAAGGAAAAAAGCAATAAGGACTCAAACACACAGCACCTAATATTTATTAAATAAATGCAAACATAAAGCTTAATTTGATAAATACATATTAGTGCATATTAATATGATCTATAAAATAGGATGGCTGGATACTAAGTACATAAATGTCAAAGGCAAGGATCAAATATTATGTTTTATTACATTATTTCCATGATCAGAAGGAAATACTAAAAATGTAGAGAAAACAAATATTTAATGAAAGAAAACCCTAGTCCAAGCTTTTTTTTCTTTTTAATTCTGGAGCACTGAAGCTGCGTGTTATGTTGCCTTGTAATTGGTCAGTGTCGTTCTACACCCACACGTCCAGCTCCACCCGCACCTGCACCCCACACATTCACACCCACACTTGGTATATTTTTGAAAAATATTCAGTGTACCAAAGACACTTTTAAAATGTTTGTATCCGTTGACATGGTATTTTTTTTTTCTTCCAAGAAATTTATCCTACAGTATAGATAAAATTGTATATAGAATATAATCAGTATAAAGTTATTAAAAAGTTAAATGAAGTGCAAGTGATAGATAGGAATTATACTCATAATAGAATTTTTTATAGTCATTGGAAATTGCACCACAAGTACATATTTGAGGCCCCTGCCCCACCCTGTTCCAAGACCTAATAATGACATAAAATATAAGAGGGAAAAATTAAAAAGTCACAGGCACACAAAAACCAGGTCCATGCCTCATTGGACCCAGGACAAGGGGAACACCAGACAGTGAAATAGATGCAGGCAGTAGCCCCCGTACCTGAGGCAAAGAGGGAGCTGCTGGAGGTCTCCAGAAACCATGCTCATGGACCACAGACACTCCTGCTGGAAGCTGGGCACAGGAGGAAGAAAAAATCCAGACCTAGACTTGGGCCCAGAACTGAGCCGAGCCCCAGTGGGTGCAGTGACCTGGATGGGCCTCGTGTTGCATCGAGGTCCAGGGGAGCCAAAGGGCAACAACAGGTAAGTTGCTGGCCTGGGCAGAAAGCGGGGGCAGGGACAGAGAACCCTTCCCTCTCAAGACCCATGAACACAAAGATCCCAAGATACATTTGCATATGCTCAGTGCTGAAAGAAGCAGGCAACATAGTCATTAAACGCAAAGATGCATTTGCTCCAGGTGAAATGAGAACAATAGAATTATATGAAAAAAGACCTTGAAAAAAGTATGTTTAGAATCCTCAAGTAAAGAAAAAAATACAGAAGACAGAAAATATGAAACAAAAAGGAAAATTTCAATCGAGACTAAGTGGCCATGAACAAAAGAGCTGTTTAGAAATCTTGAAAAAGGAATGGACAGAGGGAAAGAAGTCTGAGTCTACTGGAGGGCAGTCTCCAAAGTGTTGCGAGAAATCATTTGTCAACCTAGAGTTCTGCACCCAGCTAAGTAGGATTCAAGAGTGAAGGAAAAATAAATATATTTTTAAATAAACGAAGGCTGAAAATTGGCGCTCAAAAACCCTCATGGAAAGAGCTGCTAGAAGTCTTACTTCAGCAAGAATAAAGGCAAGCCCAGAGGGAAGACGTGGGTGTAAGAAATATTGATAAAACACGTTGGTAAATTTAATTAATTATTGACAATGAGAAATAATAATTAATTATGTGTGTTTTGTACAGTGAACTCAACCTCAGACAACCTTAGTGAGGAAGGGAGGCGGAAAGTCACTGTTGGACGTAAAAATGTGCTGTGGCTCTGGTCCCGCTCAGGAGGGAGGTGCAGGTGTGGGGTGGCTCAGACACCTGTGTTCAGGTAGTGTGGACATAAAATTTAAAGAGATAACCACGGACATAGGAATGCAATCCATAGATGGTTTCCAGCAGAGAAAAATACAAAGGATTTAGAAAAAATAAAATCCCTCAGAAAAAATAGAAAGGAGAAAGCACACAAAGAAATGTAGATAAAGAAGCCCAAGAAATAGAAGTCATAATTCTAAATGTGTCCCTTTTGCAAAGAGTACAATAGATGAAACTTACATGCTAAAATTTAAAAATCGGATTTATATATACATATATATGTATGTATGTTATATATTATATATATAGTTCTTATAAAAGATATATCTAAAACAGATTGAACAAAAATATTTTCAATGAAAAAAATGGAAAAACATATCTCAGGGACTGAAAGAAAATTCTTTTAGTAGTATTACTACAGAAAATATAAAATTGAAGGTAAGAACAGAGTCTTTAAGTGATGAAGCAAGAATAATCAATAAAGAAGATATTTCCATAAATTTAATTAGAAAACAATAGTCAAACACATTTTGAAAAATAAAAGATTAACTGAACAAACCCAAGTTTAAAGAGGAAATCCTCATGCAGCAATGAAAACTATAAAATATTTGGAATGACAGAAGTTCATACAAATACTTGAGGAGTGTATCTAAAATGGTATTTGGAGGTAAATTTATAGCCTTAAAATACATTTATTAAGAGAAAGAAATACTAAACTAAATAAAAAGAAAATCAAAGAAAGGAATAATAATATTAAGAGCAAAAGTAACTGAAAGTAAACACAGAGATATAAAGATGGTTCTTTAAAAAGACTACTTAAGGGCGCCTGGGTGGCTCAGTCTTTAAGCGTCTGCCTTCGGCTCAGGTCATGATCCCCGGGGTCCTGGGATCGAGCCCCGCATCAGGCTCCATGCTCTGCGGGAAGCCTGCTTCTCCCTCTCCCACGCCCCCTGCTTGTGTTCCCGCTCTCGCTGTGTCTCTCTGTGTCAAATAAATAAATAAAATCTTTCAAAAAAATAAAAAATTAAAAAAATAAAAAGACTACTTAAATAGAAAAAACACCAAAAACTCCAAAGAGAATGAACAAGAGAAAAGGAAAGAAAACTACAAAAAATAGAGACATTAAGAATGGGAAGGAGGCTCAAGTAGACAAAATATTTTGAACAACTTAATGTCAATAAATGCAAAAGTTAGATAAAATGTGTAACATTCTGGAAAATATCAATACATTAATAAAATATATTTTATTAATAAAATATAGAAAATCTGAATAAGCCAATACTCACCAAATAAACTGAATTATCAGTAAAAATCTAGGGGAAAAAAGTTAGTAAATAAAAAAAAAAAATAAGTAGAAAGAAGCTTAGCAAAAAAAATCCCAAAAAGAGACTCTCCCAGATAGTTTAGAGGCAAAGACAGTCTTACAGGTTAATTTTTCCAAACCTTGAAGAACAGATAATTCCCACTTTATACAGTCATAAAAACTAGAAAATAATCCAGCATCCACCCAACTCGGGTTTTTTTCCAGGAATGAAAAAGTGGAGCTACATCTATACCACATTAACAAATTAACAGAAAAAAACTATTTTAGATGTGATCATTGTAGTAGATTCAGAAAGCACTGAATAAAACCACTACTCATGATAAGCAAAGAACTCTTAACTTCCAAGACATGGGAGGAAACTTTCTTAACCTAATGAAAAGACACCATCCCCAAACAGAAAGCAAGCCTAATCCTCAAAGGGGACATATTATCAGCACTTCCTTTGTAACCAGTTACAAGGAGAGGATACCCCAAGTCTTGAGCACTGTGCTGGGGCATTAGTCAATGCAATATGGATAAAACAAAATTTTAAAACATAAGAAACCGTCAAAGGCTCTATTTGCAGGTAGTATCTATGAAATGGTAGTTCATAGGAGAAAACAATGGGCAATAATCATGAAAAATCATTTATAATCTGATAAACATAAATCAAAACAAAACATTACCTTGTATGTCAGATTGGCAAATATTTTAACAACAGAAATCAGTGCTGATAACTGAACTATAAGATGGCACTCAATTACTCCTTCGGTGGGCACTTAAATTGGTATGGCTCTTCTGGAAGGCAACTTGTAAATAAATATGTGTTTTTATTTATATGAGTTAATGGGAATATAAACCTTCTGAGACAAGGAGTATGATATTGACATCTTAAAGCTTGGATGCTGATGTCCTGACATATAATATTAGCAGGCACTTTTCAAGCCTTGTTAGATGAATAAAAGAAACATGTATGCAGTATTTACATGATTAGGATACATTTGCTGTTTTGTTGTACATATTTTCCCAGGGTGTGATTGATCTTTCATAATGTCCATGGTAGTTCATGCTTTCAAAGTCAGGCAGCTGGATAGTGGAGGACGTGGGTTCCAGCCCAGGTGTATCCTAGGGAAGAACCCACACCCTCATCCACAACACTTCATTTCGTTTGACGGTGTGGGATTGATGCGGCCAGACAGGTAGGCAGGAACCAGGCAGAGCTTGAAGGTTTATAGTGTCCTCAGCTGAGGCGTTGGGGCTTTGTATAATATCTCCTGTAATAACTTCAGGTGAAGGAGGGATGGAGAGGTATAAAAGGCTTGCTCCTGGTAGGGGAAGGTGCTGGGGATTTATTTTAATTTAATCATTTTAAACAGGGGAATGACAGAATCAAGTTTTTAGGTGCGGGGGGAGGTGTGAATAGGTGGAGTAGAGAGGATTTTTGGAGCAGGGAAACTATTCTGTATGAGAGCCTCCTGGCGGCTACCAGCGATTCCCCATTTGTCTCACTAAACCCATAGAACATAGAGCACCGTGAGGGAGCCCTAGTGTAAACCACAGGCTTTAGTTAATCATAATGTGTCAATATTGGTTCCTCAGTTCTAACAAATGTACCATTTTAATGCAAAATGTTTCCTAGAGGGAGACTGGGGAGTGGGGCCAAAGCTGAGGGAGTGTATGGGAAGTCTGAATTTTTCAGTCATTTCTCTGTAAATCTAAAACTTTTCTTTAGAAATGCACTCTAAATAACAATGAGAAATGTTATCCTGGTGATATTAGAGAGGTTGACGGGAGTAGGGTTTGGTAGGTTGTGGAGGCATCTTCATCTCCTATGCAGGGCTCATTCCGACCTACCCTAGACCTCTTTCAGGGGAGCATTTGGGATGGGGACTGGGCAGGGGCAGCGGGAGGCTTTTCCTGGGGCTTCGGCTGGGGAATTGGAGTGGGTTGGTGAGCTCAAGGGAGGCTCTTCAGAGGGGCCAGCACACAGGACAGGCAGCCTCGCCAAGGCTTGGGTCTCAGCTAACGGTGCTCATTGGGAGGGCTACCTGGGGCGGCTGGTACCTCTGAGTTCTGAGGACAAACGCCAGAAGCACCAAACTGAGTGTGACCTGTACCCTGGGGGAAAGAATGGAACCAAAATTGTTTTTGCAGGAATACAGCCTTGGCAGGAGGGCGCAGCCCACACCATGCACTTAGAGCTGTGTCTTACATGCTTCGAGAAATGAATGGCACTCAAAGCCACTCGACCTGGGCAGTGGCCCCCGCCCCTGCCAGAAAGAAAAGCCTATTTTAACAGGCATCTTCAGTCTTCCAGAGGTTGGAAGGAAAATGAACACGGAGTTCTGGAGTTCACTTTCCCGTCGAGTCTCGTTTCTGGCGAGCCCTGTGGCACGCGCTTGCTGCAGCCCGCCTCATGGGACACGCTGGCCCTGGGTATGTGTCCTGTAGCTCCCGGTCTCCCCCAAGAATACCTTGGAAGACTTTCCCTTAGAGTTGTTTATACTTTAAAAAAAAAAAAAATGGAAGTGGGTGGATATTTGTACATTACATATCATTCATTATTCTAAATGCAATTTTAATCAGTTCGACATGAAAGCATCTTAATATTCTCAATAATGGCGCTAGTAACTTTAAATATTAAAACCCACATTAGGAATTCCCCTGCCTATGTAAAAACTGCAGTATTTGCATTATGGATCTGAGTTTGACCCAGTCTATACTTTCTGAGCTCAATTTTAGATGATCCTAGTGCTGGTTCTCAAGCCCACAGCAAATGCCAGGGAGATTAGTGGTAAACAAGGCCCTAACACATCAAAATTAAATGTTTCTAATTATCAACTTTAAACAAATCCTCATCATGCAGCAAGGCTAATTCCTTGCCATGTGTTTGTGGCACTCAGAGAAGGCTTTTAGGACACACAGCATTACCATAATTTTTTCGACTGGAGTTCTCATAGGACATCAGATGAAGTCCCTACCCTTAATTTTAATTGCATAGGCTGCATTCTTAATTAAAAACTGTACAAATGGATTTCATGCCATGCCAAAAGAAATCCAAGTTCATTAGTTATAAAACCTTTTAAAAATTGATGCAAATATGTGAATTCCTTAAAAGTTTGAACTCAAAGTCCTCATTTTATGTTGAGTTGCTTTTAATCTAGAGAATAATGAAGTCAACATAAATTAAGTTTTTTTTTTCCTTTTTTTTGGTTGGTTTCTGCCTTTCTAATTTTACGTTTTTCCTTGTAGAACGAGATTCATTTTAAATTCAAATTCTTTAGAGATTTGTAGGGGGGAATCCGTATTGACCTTTTCTCCCTGGGTTTTGCAAATGAAAGCTCATAAACCCTTTAATAATTTTGCTTATTAAGACACAATTACATCATCTTCAGTGACAATAGGAATCAAACTTGCCAACCTGTAGAATTAAGAAGAGCCTTCTCCAAATGCACATGATTTGCTTTTTGTTGTAGAAAATTCATTATTTTTTAATTTAAATAATTTTACTCCAAAATGTTGTCAAAGCCATCCTTGCATTTGAACTTTACAACTTTAAACAGAGATGCTCAGAGAAGCTGCACATCCATTTTCCCTTGTTTTCATTGTGTTTTGCCAAGTAGGATATCTTGTACACAGTAGGTGTCTAATAAGTATTGGTTGAACATGTGAGTGCTGGGTCTCACTGACCAGGAGGAAGCTTACCTCTTTTAGACAGGAGAAATTTGAGTGGTTGGGTATAGAGAAGTGAGTTATGACTAAACAACAGCCTGGTGTTTCTCTGGTAAAAACTGCCTCTGTGATATTTGTTATAGCAAAAAATAAAAATTTAAAAATAGGCATCTATACCTTGTATAGAGCTGTACTATCCCAAATATTAACCAGTGGTCTTATGAAATTAGTTACAAGTAAATGAAATTTAAAATTTGACTCTGCAGTCATACCAGCCACATTTCTGAAGCTCAATAGCCACACCATCAGTGCAGAAAGCTCTGTTGGGCGGTGCGGAGGTGGGGAGAGTTCGTGCACGTGTGTGTGTTTCATCTTTACCTATCTCTAGGACATGGCTCCTGTCATTTCTACCGTAGTCCTCACAAAACCTTAAAATCATTCAGCTCCTTAGAAGTGTGTCTGCTCCACAAAGCAACCTCTGATCTCTCCCTCCCTGTTTCTCTCTTCACCTGAGCTGTCCCATGGCCCTGCCCCGGCAGCACAGGGTCCCTGCCTCTACCTCCCCAGCATGTCCTGCGTGAGGGTCACAGAACTTACTTACATTTATTCAAGGCGATTTCTCCCCAGTCTCCAGGAGCAAGCCATGTCAGACACACCAGGATGCTGTAGGCGTGACCAGTGTGTCCCTGCTGATGTGATGGTCCCTCCTCCCAGCCCCTCCCAGGTGAACAGACAAGGCCAGGTGCTGCAGCCAGACCTGCACTTTCCTCTCCAGAAGCTCTTGAAGGTGAGTGCAACACTCATGCCATCTGAGAGCAAATGTCTAATGATCGCCAGCTCTCAACTGAGGGTGAGTTTCATTACCATTTCAAGGAGATTTAGCAGGAAAAAGGAAAGCCCTGGTCAAAGCCTGGAAAATCTGAGTGAAATGATTGGCCTAGTGGGTAACCAGTGCAACTGTGCACATATTCCTCCCCATGCTTCTCAAACCTCTGAGAGATCACCACGTATGTCAGTCAAGCATTGCCCCAATGCCCGTCATAACACAACAGCAATCTTCATGTCTCAGGAGTCTATGGCTCAGTCCGTGGTCCAGTTGCTTTGGGCTGACTTGCCTCACTCAGCTGGGTTCGCTGGTGTATCTGTAGGCAGCTAGAACGTGGGCTGACATGGCTTTCACTGGGATGACACAGCTCTGCTTACGCAGGTCCCTCACCTTCCAGGGGGGTGGCCTATGAAGTCTTCATAGTAGAGAGCAGAGGAAGAGAGTGGGAAGAAACATGCAAAACCTCTATAGGATTAAAGCTCAGAACTGGCATGCCATCATTTCCACCATGTTCTGTGGGCTAACCAGCATCATTAGAGAGCCCAGAGTCGGCAGGTGGGAAAACAGACTCCATTCCTTGGTGGGGAGAGCTGCAAAGACACATTGCAAAGGGCACAGGTCCAGAGACAAGTGAAGGATTGTGGTTATTGTTCTGAATATAATAGTTTTATTGAGATATAATTCACATGCCATACAATTCACCCATTTAAAGGATACAATTCAATGGTTTCTGGTATATTTACAGAATTGTGCAATCATCACCACAATCAATTTTAGAATATTTTCTTAACTCTAGAAAGAAATCCATACCCATTAGCAATCACTCCCCATTTCCCTCCAGCTTCCCCTCGCCCCCATCCTCGGCAACCACTAATCTACTTTCCATCTCCATAGATATGAGGCCTGTGGCTATTTTTGCAATTCGTCTACCCACACAGCCTCTCCTTCCACAGGACTGATATGAAATATGCTATTCTATGAACAAGAGAACTCTGGTCTAGTTGGATAAATAATCTAGTTTTTGTTTCTGTTGCCCCAGGGATGTTAAGCTAATGGGTGCTAAGGCCAGAGCCCACGTTCCATTGTCAGGTGTCCTAGACTTGATCTGAAATGGCTATCCTCTACCAGAACCTCTGCGGAGGGTACACCCATCTATTTCCTTGGCAGAGACAACTGTCCTCAACAGGGGCATTCTGGCCTGAAATTCCACGTAAAAGCTGCAAGAACTTCTGGGTTAAGGAAAGTTCAACTACGTTTTTCTCCCATTTTTTCCCCCTCCACTCTTCTCCATCTGCAAATGGAACCAGGAGTGTTGAAATGTTGCAAGTAAACAAAAAAAAAAAAAAGAAGAAGAAGAAGAAGAAGAAGAAGAAGAAAGAAGGAAAAGAGAGAGAGACTCTCATGGTATTTCTGATCCAAGCAGAAGCAGAAAGTGCCAGGGATCTCATGGGAGGACCTCTTCTCAATGATTTTCAGTTGAATTTTTACAGGCCCATGAGGTTAGGATAGTTAAACAAACTTTGGATAAATGCCGCTGGCTTTTTATTCATTTATGAACTAACCCTTCAATTCTTTTGAGGTTCAACCATCAGCGCTTTCTACAGAGCCTGAAAACAAAATGTTTCAATATGATTGTAATACACAGTGTTCAGAAAATGTCATAAAATGGAAAATAAAAGCCTGGCATTTCATTTAATAGAATTATTCAGAGACTTCTTCATAAATTTCGTTTACACAGAAATTCATTTGGGTCAAGTTGTGTAAATCAGCAAATTAGCTAGGCTAGTCCCTGACTTAATTCAGCAGCATTTCAGAATTCCAAACTTTCTGCCCAGTTGGCTCTGTCTGCCTGTGGATTTCAAATGTCTCACCATGAAGAACAGCCAGGAGAAAACTGTAAATTTGATCCTCCAAGCGAGAGAATCTAGTGAAGACCTGCACTATCTTATCATGGGTCCGACAAAGCTACTGGAACGAAATTGGGTCTTATGAATAATGTCAAGATTGTCTTCTCAAACTGACCCCCCTTGCTTCCTTTCCATTTCAAGGGGAGAACAGCTGGAGCCAGATAAACTCAGAGACGTTACATCAGGGAGAAACAGGGAGGGGGAGAGGGAGCAGGGAGAGAGGGGGAGAGAGGGAGAAAGAGATGGGGGGAGGATAAAAGGGAGAGAGAGAGAGAGGAGGATGGGGTGCTGACAAGCACCAGGCATAGCACATCGCATTTGTAAATTTTCCTTTTTCCAGAACTATTCAAGGGATGGGGGAGAGAAACAAGGAGAGAGGAAAGAGAAGTGGAAATGCAGCCTTCATACAACACCTAAAAGTGCTTCGTTTGTTGAAACAGAGAACAGCTCCGGGAACACAGGAAAGTGGGCTGAAGGGGGGAAGCCAGGCTCCTCTGCCAAACCAGCCTTTTCTCTGTAAAGCTTTTGTTTCTTCAAAGGTGCCATAAAGCCTGAAAGGAAAAGAAATGAGGAGCTAGAATGTTATTCTTCTCAGATCTTCCTTTTGCTGTTGACTTTGATTTCGGACGGCTCAACCTGCCCACCTTGGCTTTCCTTCTCCACCCCACTTTGGTGCCATGAAGTTTATCAGCCAATGACGGGCTTGTAGTTAGCAATTCAGGTAATAGCATACACAGGATACATTTGTATGGATTCCTTTACACCTTGAAAAGTGACATCTTGTCTTGGACTTCCTCTTTCAAAGACTTACTTGAGACTATTTTGCAGAATCTTGAAACTGTAAGAGTCCTTGAGGATCCACAGAGTATAATTGTTAAGCCACGTGCCAGAGGGAGGAAAAAAAGAAGGCATGCAATGCCAAAACCTACCTGATTTGTCCTAGAATTTTAAACTTTACCTGGGAACTTTAGATTCCTTCTAAATATATTTTGGCTCCTTCCCCAGGAAGAGGAATAACAGAAAAAGGTGACTAGCTAAGGACCATGTTTTCTTTTCACTCCTACTCCCAGGGTTTTATGATCAAAAACAAATAAACCAAAACCTCAGTGCAAGTTCTGCCCTCATCTGTTCTTGCACTTTCTATTCCTAACCCCCATCCCCTTTCCTTCCTGCAACTGCCAACCCCACTGTCCTTGATCTCTCTAATTCACACTTGAGTTGGATATTTGAGTACCTGTGATTCCAGGCATTGTGCAAGGCACCGAGAGTGCCTGGGTGAGCGAGACACAGTCCCCATCCCCGGGCACCTCCTGGGCCAGTGAGAGAAATTGTGATACTGTGTGATACATTCTCGCCGGAGGTTTATACTCAAGCTCCCCGACACCTAGAGAAGAAAAGCACTGACTTTATTGGCGAAGTTAGAGATGATTTCATGGGGATGGGGTGATATTTTAACAGGATATTAAATATGAGGTCAGAGTTTTCAAGGCAGGGAAATGAGAAGAAATTGTTGCAGGAACAGGAACAAAGCACAGTCAGTACAGATGATGGGTCAGAGCAACACATTCTGTGTTTGGGAGAAAGAGTCCTGCAAGACCAAAGCTCAGTACCTGCAGTGCAGTGCAGAGGAGTAGAGAGCAAACCCAGTGTGGGCACCTGCAAAGGGCTGTGTATTCCTGGAGAAGTCTGGGCTTCTTGTGTACCTTGGATGGTACTAATAGGTGGCTGGAAGGTGGCTGGAGACGTAGGAGGAGCAGAAACAAGATCACCCACCAGGAAGTTATTGTTATCATCTAAGCAAGGAGGGGGCAGATATAAGAGGCTTCAGAGGTGAATGGACATGACTCAGTGACCAGTGGAGAGTGGAGTAGGGCTCAAAGAAAAGACAGAGGATGCGTGAGAGGTATAGATAACACCAGAAAGTTAGTTGTGGTGACATTGCATCAACCATGGAGCAAAGCCATAGGGAAGATGTGAAGGGCAGGGGATGAGAAAGGCAGAGAAAGTGACTTCAGCTTCTTCATGGTCAAGGTGCCTGAGTGATCCATCAGAGTGGAATTACCCAGGAAGCCACTGAAGGGCAGAAATTGTTCTGGGGAAGGACTGGGATCTGGAGAAAAAAAATGTGGCATTTGTAAGCATGTCAAGGACAGCCTAAAGTTTTAGAAAGACTGAAATGACCCAGAAACATTCCATAAACAAAGGAATGGAGCAGAAAGTATCAGGACCAGTTACCGATACAAAATGGGATAAGATTCAGGCCTTCTCTTCAACTCCACTCACCTGCCCCCTGCAAAGGGGCAAAAGGTTTACACATACCAGGAGACAATGGACATCAAACCAATAAGTGCAACAAATTGTCATGAGCCACTTATACAGGTAAGCGTCTACTGATTTCATCAGTGGCTCGTAGCCTTGTGTTGAGAGTGTTGAGAGTGAGGGATAGGAATGAAAGGGAGGAGGACTGGGGGGGCTTCTCGAGGAAGATTAGAACTGGTTCCTGAAGGCAGCAGGGATTCAACAGGCAGGTGAGAGGTGGGAGAGCAGCCCAGAGCACAGCGGGAACAGAGCCGTGGGGGTGTGAGACAGCCCAGTTCTTTAGCTGGGCCTTAGCAGGGGGTACAAGGTGGGAGGTGGAGGCCATGGTAAGAGAAGAGGCTGAGAATATGCTCACAGGGGCCAGACTATGGGGAGCATTTATGCCAAGAAAAGGAATTTAGACTTCACCTTGTAATCAAGGGAGAAATACCAAAGAATTAGGCAAGATGGCGACATGGTTAGGTTTGCAGTTTTGAAAGGTCGTTTTGGCATTGGATGGAGGGAGACTTGGAGAAGTCTGAGATGTAAGGAAGGCAGACTGATCAAAAGGCCATTCTATCCACAGATGAGAAGAGCAACAGTTTGAACTATAGGTGGGAGAGGAGAGAGACCACAGATGTTAAGAAGGGAAAGGAACATCGGTAAGAATTGGCCGTTGGCGCAGCTGTTGAGGAATGAGGTAATTAAGAGTAAAAGACACCTCTTCGTTCCAGGCAGAGGCCGGGTGGACATCGGTGTTGCAGACCAAGATGGGGAATCAAGGCAGAAAAGCTGTGTAGGGATGATGGTCAGATGAGATGTAGGGAGAGAGAGGGGCTTGAGAAAAGTGACCATCAAGCTCTGTGGGGGGCGCTCCATGTTGTCATGACCATTGACATATCTATATTGAGCCCTCAAATTACAGTTTTTACCATTAAAATGTCAAAATACAAATTGTTACATTCATATATAGATATACATATATATATATTCAAATCTTTGTCTTCAGACATTAACCTATCCCCAACTTCTCTCAAATTTCCAGTAAACACTTTACTGCCAGAAAACCAACTAGACACAGCTAAATTCACTGAACAACAAAGGTAATGATACCTCAGGGGTGTCTAGTCACCTACTTCATCAATCCATGTGGGAACCCAAATTTCTCTCAGTCTATTCATTCAAGTTCCAATTTGAATTTTTACTATAGTGTGAAATTAATGTAATTGGCAAAAAGCACAAAATTTACACAAATAGTAAGTACTAGATATTCCAAATTTTTTTCTGAGCCTAATAATATCTTCCAGAGATGGTAGTATGGATTATCTGCAAATAATTATCCAACAACTATTGTGTAATGGCATTACTCATCTCTTTCCTGGGATAATATCATCATTGAAAACTACCATGTGTTTGCTAAACAAACCTGTCACCTCTTTTAGCATATTTACAGAGTAAGTTTTATGACAATTCTCTGTTCTTTTCAAAAGCCAAGCCAAATATTTGTTCCCCCAGAACAGCTAACAAAGCAGGTACTACCAAAAAAAAAAAAAAGACAATTGAGAATAATTCATAATATAGAACTTAATTTTTTTAATTAAAAAGAAACTATTAAAAATGCACTCTTTATTGGCATCTATTTGTCTGGTGACCTGATTCTAATAAAACTCTCCCATTATTATAAGTACCCCTAGAAGAGAGGACATAGTAAAAATAAAGGCAAGAGGGGGGTGAGTTTGGAGAAGCACAGAAAAGATGAGACAGAATGCTCTAATGCACAGCTTTAAGACCCCCAACCAAGTCATTGCCCTTCTTACATTTCAGAGCTTGAGATAATTCTTCACAGGTCAATTTACCAGTTTCCTTTGCCTAGGAGTTCTGCTTCTGTTTAGGATATGGAAAGCTTAATAGATTTTTGCTTCCATCCAAACAGTGAGGGAAAATAGAAGAATAATCTGTAAGTCTTACATTTTCTTGAGCTGATGTCACAAGGCAACTAGGTAAATTGAATTCTGAATGGTGACAAGCCTTTCCTAAGAAACATAAGGCATACTAATGGTTTTCCCTTTGGCAGTGCATGGATAAAAGAGGCAGACATCATAAAAGCAAGTAAAAAGAAAAAAAAAACTGTAATTTTAACAAACTCTTAGAGATCAAGGGTGGGCTAAAATGAGAATTTTAAATCCTTGACAGCCTTAGACACAAACAAAGTCCACAAGTCCTTACACGCGCTTTCCACAAGCCACTGCTAGGTATTGGCAAGAAAGCCTGGAGAAGAGAGAAGACCTCTATGGGTCCTCATCAGCACATATGCACCAAACCCTACTTCCCAGAACTTTCTCTCATATTAAGGAAAAGTCTTAAACCACTATGGAAATACAGGAAACCTCTACCTCACCCAAGGACACAAGCAAAGACCTACTGTCTCTATAGAGGAGGTAGAGACAAAACATAGTTCTCCCTGCTCCAAACAGGAGCCTTGAAATCGGCTTCTGGAAGAGGGGTAGGAAACGCTCCCCAACCAAAGATACTGTTATAGATATACAGCAAAATTTGGCTGCCCAGTGAAGAAAGGCTGAAACACTAAGGAACCCCTTTTAAAGTACATGTATCCAGAGCCTGCCTAAGACTAAGGCTCAGCTGGGAGACATGAGAATCACCCCCTAATCTCACCCTGAGCCTTATGCCAATAGTAGTCTTCCTGAACTGTGGAGCATAGAAACTGCTGAAAGCTGAAGGTGTGACAGGGACCCTGAAAAACCCTTTGGCATCCAAAGCCCTGACAAGGAAAAAGATTGTAGCAGCCGATCAATGGAGGAAATCCCAGTCCGTTGTGCACTAGATATAACTATAGCAACAACAAAACCCAAATACAATCCAGCTAGTGACTAGATTGACTCAGCACACCACAATAATGATGTAGCAGTGGGCGGTGGGGAGTGTATGCTCATTTAAAGCATAATTATATTTTACCTCAAAATCCACTCTTCTCCTACCTTTAATGCCCTTCATTCAATCAAAAATTACAAAACACATGTGCAAGCTTGTGTGAACCCATGTGTGTACACACATGCATACACACAAGCAAGAGAGCAAAAAAAAAAAACCCTTCAAGAGGTAAAGTAGTCAATAGAAACAGACCAAAAGATGAACCAAATGTTGAAACTAATAGGGAGCAGCTTCAAAATAACTATATTCAATACATTAAGGATTTAATGGAAAAGTAAACAATTTACATGAGCAAATGAGGGAAGCCCAGCTATGTGATGGAGACTAGAAAAAAGTCAAAAGGAAATGGTAGACATAGAAAATATGGTATCAGAAGTATGTCAGTGGCAGACTAGAAAGTAAAAATGATAATAATAATAATAATAATAATGAAATAGTGAATTTTAAGCTAAATCAATAGAGAATATCCAAACTGATAAACAAAAAGAGGAAATAAAAGCAGTAGAGGCAGGGAAGAAAAACAATTAGAACTCCCAAGACCTGTGGGAAAATATCAAGTGTGCTAACACTCATACAATCTCAGAAGGTTAAAAAAATGAATGGGGCAGAAAAAATATTTTTTTCTTTTTTTTTAATTTAATTTTATTATGTTATGTTAATCACCATACATTACATCATTAGTCTTTGATGTAGTGTTCCATGATTCATTGTTTGTGTATAACACCCAGTGCTCCATGCAATATGTGCCCTCTTTAATACCCATCACCAGGCTAGACTTTCCCCTACCCCCTTCCCCTCCCAAGCCCTCAGTTTGTTTCTCAGAGTCCATATTATCTCATGGTTCGTCTCCCCCTCCAATTCCCCCCCCTTCATTTTTCCCTTCCTACTATCTTTTTTTTTTAACATATAATGTATTATTTGTTTCGGAAGTACAGATCTGTGATTCAACAGTCTTGCACAATTCACAGTGCTCACTATAGCACATACCCTCTCCAATGTCTATCACCCAGCCACCCCATCCCTCCCACCCCCACCACTCCAGCAACCCTCAGTTTGTTTCCTGAGATTAAGAATTCCTCATATCAGTGAGATCATATGATTCATGTCTTTCTCTGATTGACTTCTTTCGCTTAGCATAATACCCTCTAGTTCCATCCACGTAGTTGCAAATGGCAAGATTTCGTTTTGTTGTGTTTTGTTTTTGATGGCTGCATAATATTCCATTGTGTATAGATACCACCTCTTCTTTATCCATTCGTCTGTTGATGGACATCTTGGCTCTTTCCACAGTTTGGCTATTGTGGGCATTGCTGCTATAAACATTGGGGTGCACGTACCCCTTCAGATCACTACATTTGTATCTTTGGGGTAAATACCCAGTAGTGCAATTGCTTTGTTGTAGGGTAGCTCTATTTTCAACTTTTTGAGGAATCTACATACTGTTTTCCAGAGTGGCTGCCCAGCTTGCATTCCCACCAACAGTGTAGGAGGGTTCCCCTTTCTCTGCATCCTCGTCAACATCTGTCATTTCCTGACTTGTTAATTTTAGCCATTCTGACTGGTGTGAGGGGGTATCTCGTTGAGGTTTTGATTTGGATTTCCCTGATGCCGAGCGATGTTGAACACTTTTTCATATGTCTATTGGTCATTTGGATGTCTTCTTTGGAAAAATGTCTGTTCATGTCTTCTGCCCATTGATTGGATTATTTGTTCTTTGGGTGTTGAGTTTGATAAGTTCTTTATAGATTTTAGATACTAGCCCTTTATCTGATAGGTCATTTGCAAGTATCTTCTCCCTTTCTGTCAGTTGTCTTTTGGTTTTGTTGGCTGTGTCCTTTGCTGTGCAAAAGCTTTTTATCTTCATGAAGTCCCAATAGTTTATTTTTGCCCTTGTTTCCCTTGCCTTTGGTATGTTTCTAGGAAGAAGTTGCTGCAGCTGAGGTCGAAGAGGTTGCTGCCTGTGTTCTCCTCTAGGATTTGAATGGACTCCTGTCTCACATTTAGGTCTTTCATCATTTGGAGTCTATTTTTGTGTGTGGTGTAAGGAAATGGTCCAGTTTCATTCTTCTGCATGTGGCTGTCCAATTTTCCCAACACCATTTGTTGAAGAGACTGTCTTTTTTCCACTGGACATTCTTTCCTGCTTTCTCAAAGATCAGTTGACTGTAAAGTTGAGGGTCCATTTCTGGGCTCTCTATTCTGTTCCATTGATCTATGTGTCTGTTTTTGTGCCAGTACCATACTGTCTTGATGATGGCAGCTTTGTAATAGAGCTGGAAGTCCGGAATTGTGATGCTGCCAGCTTTGCTTTTCTTTATCAACATTCCTCTGGCTATTTGGGGTCTTTTCTGGTTCCATACAAATTTTAGGGTTATTTGTTCGATTTCTTTGAAAAAAGTTGATGGTATTTTGATAAGGATTTCATTAAATGTGTAGATTGCTCTAGGTAGCATTGACATCTTCACAATATTTGTTCTTCCAATCCATGAGCATGGAAAGTTTTTCCATTTCTTTGTGTTTTCCTCAATTTCTTTCATGAGTATTTTATAGTTTTCTGAGTACAGATTCTTTGCCTCTTTGGTCAGATTTATTCCTAGGTATCTTATGGTTTTGGGTGCAATTTTAAATGGGTTCGACTCCTTAATTTGTCTTTCTTCTGTCTTGTTGTTGGTGTATAGAAATGCCACTGATTTCTGTGCATTGATTTTATATCCTGCCAATTTACTGAATTCCTGTGCATTGATTTTATATCCTGCCAATTTATGAGTTCTAGCAGTTCTGGGGTGGAGTCTTTTGGGTTTTCCACATAAAGTATCATATCATCTGCAAAGAGGGAGAGTTTGATATCTTCTTTGCTGATTCAGATGCCTTTTATTTCTTTTTGTTGTCTGATTGCTGTGGCTAGGACTTCTAGTACTATGCTGAATAGCAGTGGTGATAGTGGACATCCCTGCCGTGTCCCTGACCTTCGGGGGAAAGCTCTCAGCTTTTCCCCATTGAGAATGATATTTGCTGTGGGTTTTTCATAGATGGCTTTTATGATATTGAACTATGTACCCTCTATCCCTATGCTCTGAAGAGTTTTGATCAAGAAAGGATGCTGTACTTTGTGAAATGCTTTTTCGGCATCTATTGAGAGGATCATATGGTTCTTGTTCTTTCTTTTATTAATGTATTATATCACGTTGATTTGCAGATGTTGAACCAACCTTGCAGCCCAGGAATAAATCCCACTTGATCGTGGTGAATAATCCTTTTAATGTACAGTTGGATCCTATTGGCTAGTATTTCGGTGAGAATTTTTGCATCCATGTTCATCAAGGATATTGGTCTGTAATTCTCCTTTTTGATGGGGTCTTTGTCTGGTTTTGGGATCAAGGTAATGGTGGCCTCATAAAACGAGTTTGGAAGTTTTCCTTCCATTTCTATTTTTTGGAACAGGAGAATAGGTATTAATTTTCAGGAGAATAGGTATTAATTCTCCTTTAAATATTTGGTAGAATTCCCCTGGGAAGCCATCTGGCCCTGGGCTTTTGTTTGTTGGGAGATTTTTGATGACTGCTTCAATTTCCTTAGCGGTTATAGGTCTGTTCAGGTTTTCTATTTCTTCCTGGTTCAGTTTTGGTAGTTGATACATCTCTAGGAATGCATCCATTTCTTCCAGATTATCTAATTTGCTGGTATATAGTTGCTCGTAATATGTTCTTATAATTGTATTTCTTTGGTGTTGGTTGTGATCTCTCCTCTTTCATTCATGATTTTATTTATTTGGGTCATTTCTCTTCTTTTTGATCAGTCTGGCCAGGGGTTTATCAATCTTATTAATTCTTTTGAAGAACCAGCTCCTAGTTTCGTTGATCTGTTCTACTATTCTTTTGGTTTCTATTTCATTGATTTCTGCTCTGATCATTATTATTTCTCTTCCCCTGCTGGATTTAGGCTTTATTTGCTTTTTTTTCTCCAGCTCCTCTAGGTGTAGGGTTAGATTGTGTATTTGAGACCTTTCTTGTTTCTTGAGAAAGGCTTGCATTGCTATATACTTTCCTCTTAGGACCACCTTTGCTGCATCCCAAAGATTTTGAACAGTTGTGTTTTCATTTTCATTTGCTTCCATGATTTTTTTAAATTCTTCTTTAATTTCCTGGTTGACCCATTCATTCTTTAGTATGATGCTCTTTAGCCTCCATGTGTTTGAGTCCTTTCTGACTTTCCTCTTGAGATTGAGTTCTAGTTTCAAAGCATTGTGGTCTGAAAATATGCAGGGAATGGTTCCAATCTTTTGGTACTTGTTGAGACTTGATTTGTGACCTAGGATGTGATCTATTCTGGAGAATGTTCCATGGGCACTAGAGAAGACTTTGTATTCTGTTACTTTGGGATGGAATGTTCTGAATACGTCTGTGAAGTCCATTTGGTCCAGTGTGTCATTTAAAGTCTTTATTTCCTTGTTGATCTTTTGCTTAGATGATCTGTCCCTTTCAGTGAGGAGGGTGTTAAAGTCCCCTACTATTATTGTATGGTTGTCAATTTGTTTCTTTGATTTTTTTTTTTAATTGGCTTATATCGTTGGCTGCTCCCATGTTAGGGGTGTAGATATTTACAACTGTTAGACCTTCTTGTTGGATAGACCCTTTAAGTAGGATATAGTGTCCTTCTTCATCTCTTATTATAGTCTTTGGTTTAAAATCTAATTTGTTTGATATCAGGATTGCCACCCTAGCTTTCTTTTGTTGTCCATTAGCATGGTAAATGGTTTTCCACTCCCTCACTTTCAATCTGGGGGTGTCTTTGGGTCTAAAATGAGTCTCTTGCAGACAGCATATCAATGGGTCTTGTTTTTTTATACAATCTGATAGCCTGTGTCTTTTATTTGGGGCATTTAGCCCGTTTACATTCAGGTTAATTATTGAAAGATTTGAATTTAGCGCCATTGTATTGCCTGTAAGGTGACTGTTACTGTATATTGTCTCTATTCCTATCTGATCTATGTTACTTTTAGGCTCTCTCTTTGCTTAGAGGACCCCTTTCAATATTTCTTATAGGGTTGGTTTCATGTTCGCAAATTCCTTTAGTTTTTGTTTGTCCTGGAAGCTTTTGATCTCTCCTTCTATTTTCAATGACAGCCTAGCTGGATATAGTATTCTTGGCTGCATATTTTTCTCATTTAGTGCTCTGAAGATATCATGCCAGTCCTTTCTGGCCTGCCAGGTCTCTGTAGATAGGTCTGTTGCCAATCTAATGTTTCTACCATTGTAGGTTACAGACCTCTTGTCCTGAGCTGCTTTCAGGATTTTCTCTTTGTCTCTGAGACTCGTAAGTTTTACTATTAGATGTCGGGGTATTGACCTATTTTTATTGATTTTGAGGGGGGTTCTCTGTGCCTCCTGAATTCGATGCTTGTTTCCTTCCCCACATTAGGGAAGTTCTCTGCTATAATTTGTTCCAATATACCTTCTGCCTCCCTCTCTTTCTTCTTCTTCTGAGATCCCATTCATTCTAATATTGTTTCACCTTATGGTATCACTTATCTCTCGAATTAAGGGCAGAAGAAATATTTTAAGAGATAATGACCAAGCATTTTCCAAAATTCATAAAAGACAAGCAAGACACAAATGAAGAGGTGCAAAGAACTCTTAGAAGATTAAATTAAGTACACACATATACACAAACACTTTGACACATCATGGTCAAACTATAAAACAAACGAATGAACAAACAAAAACTGAAAATCTTGAAGACAATAGAAATGTTATATACAGAGAAACAAAGATGAGAAATATCAGAGACTTCATGCCAGAAACTTTGAAAGCCAGCAAATTTGAGTGACATTTTTAAAGTAATGAAGACAAAAAAAAAAAACAAAACAAAACTATTAACCAATAATTTTATGGCCAGTAAAAATACCTTTTAGAAGGAAAGAAAAACAAAGCCTATTTCATAGAAAAAAAATGAGCAAATTTATTGTTAGATCTATACCACAAAAATAAATAAATGATAGATATAGATGATAGATAGATAGATAGATAGATAGATAGATAGATAGATATAGATGATAGATAGATAAGTTAAAGGAAGTTCTTCAGACAGAAGCAGTATGATACCATGTGAACATGAATTCTACACAAAGGCATGCAGATCTTCTCAAAAATGGTAAAAATGTTGGTAAATATAACATAATTTTTAAGATTTTTAATTCATTTAAAGGATATCTGATTGTTTAAGGCAAGGAATAAAAATATATTGTGGGTTTACAGCATACATAGAATACATTGTATAACAACATGGCACAAAGGATGGGAGAGAAGAAGTGAAGGTTTACTGGTGTAAGATTAGAATGCTCTACTTGAAGTAGTATCGTAGTATTTCAAAGTGATTGAGATAAGGTAAATATCACAAACCCTACAGCAGACTGTAAAAAATATAAAAGTGGTATAACTAACAAACCAATTGTGGAGATTAATTTAAATTATAAAAAATATTTAATTAATCCAAAATAAGACAGGAAATGAGGAAAAGGGAAACAAAAATAGGCAGGATAAATAGAAAACTAATAGCACCCAACCATATTAGTACTTTAATCAACCGTATCAGTAATTGTATTAAATGTAAATGGTTTATACACCCTAATTAAAAGGCAGAGATCATCAGATTAGATTAAAAAAAAGCAAGGCCTAGCCTTATCCTAGTGATAAAAAAAATGCACTTTAAATATAAAGAGACATAAAGGTTAAAGTGAAAGAAGGGAAAATAAATATCAAGAAACACTAAATAAAAAACAAAACAAAATAAACCTGGTGTGGCAATGTTAAATATTGGGTAAAATAAAGTTTGATAAAGAACGTTACTGAGGACAAAGATACGTTTTAGATAGTAGTAAAGAGATGACTTCAACAAGAAGATACTTTATTAAGTGTGTATGTGCTTAATAATAGAGTTTCAAAACAGATAAAAAATGATAAAACTGAAAGGAGAAATAAAAAACCCTCACAATTATAGTTGGAAAGTTCAAATTTAAAATATTATTAAAAAGTATCTATTGGGGCACCTGGGTGGCTCAGTCATCAAGCACCTGCCTTTGGCTCAGGTCATCGTTCCAGGGTCTTGGGATCGAGCCCCACATCAGGCTCCCTGCTCCACGGGAAGCCTGCTTCTCCCTCTCACTCTGCCTGCTTGTGTTCCCTCTCTCACTGTGTCTCTCTCTGTCAAATAAATAAATAAAATCTTTTTTTAAAAATCTCTTTATTCTGCACTCTCAAGAGCTTATAGTCCTGTTGGGGACAGAGGTACCCTTCATATTTTGTATGTTTGACTCTTTGGTTGTATGTGTGGCACTCTAATCAATGTTAGAGCAGTGAGGCAGAGGGTTCCGTGTGGGAAAACATCAGGACCCATGCAGTCACATTGTGAGTGTACCTGGCATTTCCAGGATTTTTCTGGGCCATAATAACTTCGGAAGACACTGGCTCCCATTTAACCCTCATGTACCTTAAATGGTTGTATGGGATGCTGAGAATGAACTTTACATTATCCACTTTGAGATGATTAATAATAATACATAACAATAACCCAGACAAAGCCAGAGTACCACACAGCCCTCATGTTAAGCTTCATATATGTCTTTAACTCTCTGAGACCCATTGGTTTAACCATAATCACACCAAGGCAGGTGGACAAGAGAGAGAGAGTAGAAACCTGGCAAGAAAAGTTTTATTAACTCATGATTAAAATATTAGTAATAACAAAGATAATAATAACAGGCACTGTTAGAAAGTGCCTCCAGGTTCCAAGAACAATGCAAATAACTCTGTGTTGACTCCTTCAATCCTGTCCACCATCCTCTGAGCACAATTAGCCTCATTTTCAGAAGGGTGATCATGAGGTTTGGGGATGTAACACACTGTCTGCCCAGGTCACCGCTCTTGTAAATGGTAAAGTTGAGATGCAAACCCAAGTTTGTCTGAATGAGCAAATCTCGAGTATGGCAGTTAAGAACAATGACTTTGAAACCTAATATTTACTGAACATTCCCTTTGCTCAAGAAGCCAATTATAAACTATGAAGGCATGTGGGCTAACAGTCTTTATGGTTAGTCTGGTGGCAATGCAAACAGCCTCTAACTCATGAAACCAGCTCCCAGGACTGCGATCAGAGGCCACAGGTAATTGGAAGGAGGTTGCTGATGGTCATTTCAAAGGGCAAACTGATTAAAATCTACTCTTTTGCCTTCCCCCAAACAGCACTTGTTCTCGGGGATAGAAAAAAAATATAGCCTTTAAATTGACTTTGCCATCTGTTTTGAATAATTTTGCATAATGCAAATAAGCCTTCTAATTCATCATCTCAGATTAGAATCAGAACTTTTAAAAAAGGAGATGCAAAGATTGAATTCAGTCCTTGTGAATCAATAAGAGAAACTGAGGTGGGAGACACCATTTTTCCATTATCACTTATTTTTTTTAGGGGATAAATGAGGCAAAACCCAGAGTTTTTGGCCTGAAGGACTGTGGTTTGGGGGTGATGGGTGTTTTAGGGTACAAACATGCCAAATGCCGCTGGGGAGGAGGTGCAGCTGTTCTGTCCAATCCTTCTAGACGTCCCAGAAAGGACTGGCCAGGCACCAGGTCATCCCAGCAAGGAGCTTCAGTTGACCCTGCCAGGGCACACTCTGAATCTCCCCACTGCAAGCCACACACCCCACATCTGCTCCTGGCTGCACCAACAGCCTCGCATGTGTTTCCTATCGCCAGGCTCACCCCCCTACCCTACCCCACAGCGCAGTCAGAGACCTGGCCTCTGGTCCCAGGACTGATGTGAGGCTGTGAACAGTCTGGACTGTCTCTGATATATGACGTGAGAGGGAAGAAGACCGTACAGGACGGGCTGCAAGGTTACTGAGCATTCCATCTCCAACTTCCTGCCTCCCTCCTCTGGCAGCGAGGATGGGCCTGGTTTTAGATGAGTCAGGTGGCGGGTGCATGTGTGTGAGAAAGGGTGGGAGGGTGTCTCTCAGCTAAACTGCTCAGTTAGAATATCAGCCCGAAGCAACCCACTTAAAAACTTTAAAACTCTATTAAATTTCTATATATTTTTCTTTTATAATTAACACACAAGTTAGTTTTTACAAAAATGTGTGTTACAGATATGGCAACACGACTTAACCAGTTAACAGTATTGCATTCCAAGTATAACAAATAATTATTTGAGTATTCGGGTCATCTGAAACCTACACCTTTAACTAGAATGACACTTTATTTATTTTCTTTCATCCTTCTAGTATTTTGATGAAGAATATGGGGGGGGGTAGAACTTGGTTTCCAAAGGGAGTAGAACTCATGCAGCCATGAAAATGCTTATATTTTGACAAAGCTCACCAGCTGCACAAGGAAAACAAGATTCTCATTAACACTGCCGCAAATAGCTCTTCTTCCTTTGTTCAGTATCTTTTTTTTTGTCATTGGCACAGGCATGGAAAGTGTGCTCACGGGAGAATTTTAATTTATTGATGCTTCTTGCCCCTACTGTACATTCCGGCTCCTATTTGAGGGTAATGGATGAAGCAGATGTTTGACACCGCAGCACCTCTTCATAACTTCACTCTTCAAAACCAGTTTTACAAGTACTTACTTGCATGGGTTCCCATTGACACAGGAAACTGAGGTCATCGTGAAACATGAGGCTGGGGCAGGAGCCTGAACTCATGTGCTCTGCAGCTGGGCCTCCATCTTCTGAGCACGTTACCAATTTATGAAACAGCCATAATTTTCAGCTTATGGACAAAGAAATAAAAGTGTTGACACCATTATTGTAACATCTGTGAAGGGAAAAATATGAGCCGATTTCTAAGTGCACAAATGGTACCAGAGTTATAAAGATTCTTTTATGCTTAATTGTATTCATTATCAGCAGTAATTATTTCTAACACAAGCAGTTTCTTCCAATTTAATGTCAACCTAAAAGGTTAAGACCTTACAATAGAGTCATTTCTACCTCATGATTTGTTGGGTCTGCATAGTTAGGCTAATTGGTAAAGCAAGAATTGCTCTGGGAGCTCTAGTGCCTCGGTTTCCGCTTGTCTGGATAGAGCAGATCTCTCTGTTAACATCACCAAAGGGTACAACCGGGCAGGATCCAAAAGGATCCCCAGGCTTGCACTCTGAACCATATTTTTGTCATCAGTGGAGGGACTACTGGAAGTTCTATCTCTCCACTCTACCCAAGGCATCCTTGTGAACAAACTTCTGTAATCAAGCGTGCTGATGTTGAGTGATGCATGGGGGAAGAAGGCTCTGGAATGATTTTGTGTTCCATTTATGGAGCAGAAGCTGGCCTCGCTAGCTTAAACAATGAGGGCACGTCTTCCTTGTGCCAACGGATAAAAGCCCTGGTGATCCAAGTCCTTCTGTTCACAGTGGGCAGGGGTGACATCTGATCCTCAAGCCTCAACCAAATGGGAAGCCCTTTAACCTGGTGGCTCTGTTTCTAAAGGATTGTACCATGAAGACAACTAATAGTGTGGGGGATGGACAGGACCACCCATAACGCTGGACAAGTGTGCGTGTGTGCACACATGTGTGTGCCAGAGGAGTTGGAGAAGGGGCACGGAGTGTTCCATTCTAGCTTTCCAAATAGCCTCTGAGTGAACTCAAAAATTTTACCTATAAAAAAAATTGCCCTCGGGATCTTGCCCTGGCCACCCTGAGGCAGTAGCCTCCACCCTTGTAGGATGCAGTTCAGGAGCCTGGAGTGGCTTCTTCAGCCCCACCCTTTACCTCACAGCATCCACCCCTTGCCTGCTGACATCAGATGTCAAAATACTAGAAAGCTGACCGTCGCTTTTGTCTCTTAATCTCTCTTCAGCCATTTAAAATCAGTCATCTCTTTGTATTCGCTGTAATAAATCCCAGCTTGTTTTAACCTAAGAAAGCCCAGTGTCAGCCCTGCCAGATATCAAGTTCATGAGATGATGGACCTTTCCTTTCATGCTGACCCATCCACCCCAATGCTTCTATCACCTCCTGGCATGATAAGTCTCGTGTTAGCTTCGATTTCCTAGAAAACAGGTGAGGCAAGTTTTGAGTGTGTGCCAACGTCCTACTGAAAGGTGACACTCCAGGGCAGTACGAGTGAAGGAAGAGGGGATTGAAGTAGGCTGGGAAGCAAACGTGAGGTGATATGTCACCTCCCTGGCCCTGCTTTGCAATAAACTCCAAGCTAACCAACCAAAGCTTGGCAGGTGCACCCTCTCAGACTAATGAGATGTCATCAGATGGACTGTATGGAAAAACCATGCCCAGAGTAATGTCTGCTGCAGGGACCGATGCAGAGGGACTTGCCCTTGCCTCCCATTGGTCAAAGTGCTCTCAGCGTGGAGCCAAGCCCCCCTCACACCTGGGTTTCATCACCAGGGGAAACCCTTCAGGTCATGATACAAAGTCCACCTGCCTAATCCAGACCTGGTGCTCAGACATCTAAGACTAAGTGCTTAAGACCACGGTGATCTGTGTTTAAACACTGATTATTTGGGCTATTCAGCCATTGCATCTACCTCACAGGTATGGAGACATCAGAATCAATGTGATCATCATTTCTGCCAGGTTGACCAAAAGACAGTCCCAGAAAAGAACTCTGCACCCCCAAAAGCACGAGGCTGAGCCTTTCACCATGCAAGACAAATGACCGTCTCTTTGATACCTGGTACCACCTCTAACAAAAAAAATTTACAATAATATGACCGTGATTCACTTCCAGGAAGTAATTTGGATATATGCCAATGAGGAATGTCTGCCAGACTGCAGTGCATTTGTCTTTCTTCTGCCCACCACAGCAAATTCAGGTCAGATAATTAGCACTTGTCTTTATGCCTTATGCTTTCTGAATTTCTGCAGTACCATGAGTAGGAGGTAAAAGTTCTGAAACCTTCCATGAGGTTTTTGTTGCCATGGAAACCACTCCCTTGGAATTCTCATCCTTATTCCCAGTTGGTGAGCAGGAGATATTCCAAACCAAATACTGAAAGAGTTCTGAAAGCCAGGCAGAAGACAGGAGGGCATAGGGAGTTTGGGGAAGTCCCCAGGAGGTGACAGTAAGGATAAGGGAATCAGGGAGGATGAAGATAAAACCTTCCATCTGCCTTCCATCTGGTGAAGAGACTTGGATCCCACCTACCTGTCCTTGTAATGTGTCACCCAGGAGATCCATGCCCAGCCTCAATAGGGCAATATGAGCTTGTAATGCTTCTAGAGCTGGACTGACCTCTCACTATCACCTTCCTTTTCAACTAACCTGCTGCATGACCTTGGGTGAGCTGTGCCCACTTTCTGGACTTCTGTGCCTGCACCTCTATAAATGAAGGCTTCCGGCTGGTTATGACTGAAGGTCTCTCTCTGCTCTAGGGAATTCTGATGCCTTTAAATGCAATGGCAGAAGTTCTGGTTAATGGTTGGCTAGTCTGGGGTCTTCTCCTGTAGTGGGCCAAACTGAGATTTTCAATAAGGTTAGGCTTGAGGGTGCCTCATCTGTAGAAAGATCCTTGAGGGAGGGACAACGCTAGGTGTTTCTGCACAGAGAGTTGGTCATTGTGACTGACTTTAGTTGGTTTCAATAGAAATCATTGTCAGTAAATTTTCCATTTGTTCTCAAATCGTTTCCAATAATATTGTGAAGAATAAGGACAGTGGGCAGAGATGAGACTATTTCAGTCTTTGTAACTAGCTTGGGAGGGGGGTCTGATGGGTATGACTACTCCACTCCTTCCGATGAGGAGACAGAGGGCCAGAGAAGTCAAATGGCAGGGAGCCCACAAGGACAGAAGATGTCTGAGGCATTCCATCCCAAGCCTCTCGTTCTGCCAAGTGCCAGCTTCTGGTTCAACATCTTCTCAATTCAAGAGGAAAGAATACTTACCCAGTTGTCAAGTCCCCTACCTCATTGCTCAGAGAGGCCTATGGATTTGGACTTGAAACTTGGCCCTTCTTTGAATGTGGTTAGTATTTGGCAGCAATGGATTACTGCCCCAAGGAGACATGAATGTGTGTTAAGTGTTCAAGATACATTCTTGCTAGGTCAAATTCAAAGAGGAAGTCTTTGAATCTGTCCTCCAGGCTGGGGAGGGAGTGCAGGGTGAATGGCAGTTCTACGGTACGGAACAAAGATGGAAAAGGGCAAGCAGTGGGAACAGAGGAGGCTGGAGAGGTGCTTCACCCATCTGCAAGTCCTCCAAGAGGAGAGGGAGAGCTGCAGAGGGTGTGGACTTAGAACCAAGTGGCTCATGTGGGGTGGGGGTAGTTCTGGGTCCTCCCCCAAAGCAGTGTGAGTGGCTCTTTGCGTCCCTTCTTTCAGTGAAGTGCATCCAAAATTTTGTAACATGGAAAGGATGATGATTTGTACATAAAAGCTATTTCTCCTTGAGCAGATTTTAAAAAAGTCGAATTTCGAAATTCCAGTGTGTGCGTGTGTGGGAGGCGAAGGGCTGGGAGAGAAGGGACAGAGTCGGCTGCAGGGTTTATAGGAAAGCAGAGGGGCCCTAAAATATGCATATGCCGGGTACTAATTTGAGCGCACTTTCCCTGAATTTAAGGGAACTTATACTACGGTTGTGCCAGACTAGTCAACAAATGTCTCAGGCTATTTGGTTTCTGTTTCTGATTTTTTCAGCTCTAACTGGTTCATTCATATTAGGGAACAAAGCATCCATATTTTAAGACTGATTTATGAATATATCCTGCTACAAACCAATTTAGAATTCAGTACCCTCCACTCCATGCTGAATTAAAATACTGACATCTGCCAGGAGCAATCGGTTGAGATGAGTTTGAGGTTTGGCTGTTTTGTTTTGCTTTGTTTTCAAATACAGTACAAAATGATTTTAAGTGAAATTCCCAGGAATATAATTTGGGGCAAAGACAATCGAATGCTTAATGAACTCTATTCCCGAGCCTGCTATTTTTATCCCCGTTTGTCTTCTTGGCTTCCAGGTCCCCCGTTCAGCTGCGGAGACAGAGACCGGCCCCATCCTTGCGGGCGGTGCTCCCAGCTCCCAGCTCCAGGAGGAAGGCGGCTTCCCTAGGGCTACGGCTCAGTGGCCCCATTTCCCCCACCACCCGAGGCACTTCTGGGCTGGCACGGGGACCCACGTGGAGACGTCCCGAGCCACTCCCGGGGAAACGGCTCCCACCTCCTTGGCA
This sequence comes from Zalophus californianus, assembly GCF_009762305.2. Classification (NCBI taxonomy): domain Eukaryota; kingdom Metazoa; phylum Chordata; class Mammalia; order Carnivora; family Otariidae; genus Zalophus; species Zalophus californianus. The sequence continues at coordinate 84,968,580 of NC_045609.1, forward strand.
GGTTGCTAATAAACATTCACAGCAGGAAGGAGGCCATATCTGGAGCCTGGAAGCCTGTTTATAAGAGACTCTCATGAAGTCATCAGGGTCAAAGTTGATCTTCCTGTTATTAAACTTGGCTGAGAATGTTCCTGTGGACTTTGGCAGCAAGTCAACATTCTTCATTTAAATGAAGTTGGAGGAAAAAAAGGTAAGGGAGCACCTTCGTTTAGCCGTGGGCCAGCAAGGATGCTGGGGAGGAAAGCAGGGGCTCCCGTGAAGGTGCCTCTCCTCTCCCCGGGAGGTGCTCTCTCCACGGCCAGGTGCACTAGGTAGGCTTTGACAAAGCAGTCGGGCACCTGGTCCCTTTGGTCACACGGCGGCCGTGCTGCAGGCCACTGAGCACATGACAGCTTGCGACAGCCTTGGCCTCAGTCTCAGGGTCCGTGGGTGTGGCTGTGGTTGGCAGCATCTCGTCTCTGTCCCTCGGCCCCAGCCGCCTGCCAGCCGGGCTCTGACTCCAGCAGCCACAGGACGAAGGGGTCACGGAGTCCCCTGGGCCCCTTTCCCGGGAGAGTCTCTGGGTGTGTGCATTTGCACCCGTGAGCCGCGCGCCCAGCCAGAGGGCTGGTCTCGGAAGCACACACACTCAGGACGGCTTTGTTCTCTAGGTCAAGTGGGCTTTTATGGGTTCTAGCGACGTCGACTCCCCCCAAGCTGTGAAACCCCAGAGACATTTATCATCTGGCCTGCGATGGTGGTTTCCACTTGGTGGTGTGCTTTTCAGCCGAAGCTGCTGCCCTGGGCCCTGCTTCTTTCCTTCACCATATTGAAAAGGCATTTCCTAAATTCTTCATGTTTTAGACACATTGTGGTCTTAGGGTTGGATTGCAGCGGCTGCGAGGAGGGTCTGGCCTGCCCCCCCAACCCCTGCTCCATCTCCTTCAGGAACTGGGAGCACACACCCCACTTCTGTGTTTGTACAGCTGCCTCTGCCTTCCCATTTGTTTCCATAACTCCCGGCAGTAAGTCGGGGCTGATTATTCCCATTTCTCAGGTGAGGAAGTGGAGGTTACGGACACTGCACACAACCGTGCTGTTCAGCGGCAGGGATGCGAACTCGGGGACTGATTGCTTTGCTCTGGGCCCGCTGCCAGCCTGAGGTCACGGTCGCCACGGCCCTGTTGGGGGTGGCCCAGCGCAGGGCATCGCTGAATGGGTAGCCCCGGAGCACTGAGATCCTGCGTGCAATCTCAAGTTTGCTTTTTTTTTCCTCCTTTCAGAATCATCTTGCCTCTAAGTCGTCGCGAAAGCTCCAGCCAAGTAAGCCGAACACTGTGCCCTAACACTCGTGTACCTCCAGGGCTGGTGTGTACGCATCCGCACCTGCATCAGCAGGAAGTGCGAGACTCGGGGGAGCTTGTGGGGGGCAGGGACCAAAGCACGGGAGGTGTCAGTACCCCGGGGCCCCCGGAGGTCCTCAGGGAGGGAGCCAGACTTCAGGGAAGATTCAAGTCCAGAGTGTTTTTGAATGGAAAGCAAAGGAGTCTCAAGGAGGGTGAACAGCTGGTGACCCTTGGGTGACCGTGGTCAGACTTGGCAGTTAGAACTTCACCCTCCAGGACTCCCCCTCTGGGCAGTGGGGAGCCACCAAGGACTAAGGCAATGTGGTGGTTGCACGTTCAGATATGTGTCTAGGGACTCTCCCTCTGATAGAGGGAGGAGGGAAACCAGGTGCAGCAGCAGGGAAAGGCCCAGAAGGAAGAGAAAACCAAGTAAGAAAAGGGCAAGTCACTAAAGCCCGGGCTGCTGGCCTGGGCAGGAGACCCAGCCTGAGAAGGCTCAGAGGGAGAACCCATGGAGAGATTTCTGCTTTGAGGGATGCGGGGCCCATGCTCTCCACGGCCCAGAGAGAGGAGAGCCTCAGAAGGACAGGATTTCTGGGGATATAATGGGCTAGTGGGAAGGAGTCCTAGGCAGGACCTTGGGAACTGACCGTGGGGTACCCACAGACCATCTGAGGCAAGGGGTCGGGGACATCTGCATCCGGAGCCCAGGACCAGACATGGGTCTCCCTCGAGAGGGGGCAGTAGAAGGCTCCCTAAGGGCAGGGTGTAGAGGGAGAGAAGGGGATCTGCGGCCTGTGTTGGGGCCTAGGAGGTGAGCAGAGCCAGACCTGGCCGGAGATGTTGAGGGGCACGGGGGCGTGGTGCTGGCCAGGAGTCAGAGGAGCCCAAGGAGAAGTCTGCCCTTTGCCTTCTATTCAAGCGCAGGAAAGCTGAGCATCACAGCATCACCTGCGGGCCCTGAAGGCATTTAGCGCAGCAAGGAACCCCTAAGCCTGCAGCTGGAGGGGGGCTGGAATTCGCTTTCACAATGGGGCCTTGAGAAGCGAGCTCTAGAGTGGCTGGTTTATACCACTCGCCTCGCCTCCTCTGTCTCCAGCGACTCCGGTCACTGCGTGAGCGAGAAACACCAGCAAGGAAGAACCCTTCCTCCAGAGAGCTCTGGCCTTTGGAACCTCTGGGTTCTTCTGGCTGAGTTGGCCCCGCGCTGCTTTGGCACAGGGAAGGCGGGAGGACAGCTGAGCCGTGCGTCCTGCGGGAACGCTGCCCGCCACAGCGGAACCCCTCCTCTTCCTCAGACCTTGTCACCCTGGAAGAGGGGCCTCCTCCCAGCAAGCACATGTCAGAGGGGTCCTCTGCTGCCAGCCCACGGGCCCCGCCAGGCAGCCCCGCCGACAACCGCGGAGCCTCTGCCAGGAAAATGTCAATAGGAGACATTGTTCCTGGCAAGCAGGGCTTGCTCTTCTGAAGCCACTGCCATCAGAGGCGGTTTGCTTCCTGGATGAAGGGGCTGTCTGGATGAGAGGGACACGGAGCAATCCCCCTCCGAGTGACACACGCCGTGACGGGGCCGCAGTGTGATGACAGGATGCACCTGTGGTGGAGCCTGCATGACTCGAGAGGACACCATGGGACAGGAGGCTGGGAGTTTAAGGAAAAGGTGATCGCACAAGTTTGGAATTCCCCATGTTGTCAGAGGTGCCCCCATTAGTCCAGTACCCCGGGCTCACCTGCTCATGTCCTCCCCTGACACCTGCCATACCCACACCCCTTCTAGGCCCTTCCTCACTGGTTAGAGACCAGCCCCTTCCCCCACCTGAGCTTCTCCTCCCTCCAGGGTGAGGGTAGCAGGGCGTCCCCCAGGCTGGCCTTTCCTTGAGCCCACTGCCCCTCCCCCACGCAGACCTGGGTCATCCTGCCCAGGGTGAAGCCCAGAGGTGTTGCAGGGGCACTGGCTTCCTGTAGGTGCCGAGGATACAGGCTGGGTTTATGTTTATTTAGACAGTGAAAACAAAACAAAATAAAACATTGTCCATTCTGGACAGTCAAACCATTCTGGAATATTTGGGGGAAATAATTTTCTCAAGCATCCAATAAGAAATAAGCATGAGAGGCCAATACTTCATTCAGTTCATGAGGATTCTTACGGCAGAAACAAATCAGCACGAAATAAAAGTGACAGTGGCTAAAACATATTCAGTGAAGCTGTCAGAAGAATTGAGATCTTTTGGCAGACCGAAGTCTGTAAAAACGATCTAGAAAATATTGAAATTGAAAAAATATGATGACTGCAAATGGAAAGTATACCCTGGCAAAAGCTAAAATTAGCAAAAAATATATATAGATAGATAGATAGATAGATATATTTGGACAAAAATACTGATCTTTGAATCCTAGCTGCAAATTTGACTGCAAAAATTACTTGAGAGAGAATTAATCTTGATGAAAACAATTTTGCTAAATAATTCTTTGATCAAATTTCTGCACAACAGCTAAATGTTTTAAGTGACCAAATTTCTGCACGACAGCTAAATAGTTCAAGTGTTTCTATTTTTATTTTAAAGGGATCTAACCAGATTTGTTCCAGAAAATACTTTCTCCACAAAATCACAATGTTGATATGATTTGTTTCAAACATTTGCATTTATAAAATGTTGTCCAAGTATTTCGAGAATGGAAACTATGAGGACACAACAGAAGAATCAAAATACTGTAAGCCAACCTTTGGTTCCAGACAAGGTGGAACAGACAAACGTCTCCTTGATCCCTTCACCCTAAGTACAGCTAAAATTCACCGACGTGATATATAAAATAAGCATGTCACTGAATGGTGTAAAAAACAGCATTACTGGCCAGGGAACTGGGCCTCAGGAGGCAGCAGAGTGGTGAGTGTCCCAGGTCCGTCGTTTATTTCCTATTTCTACTGAGTGAGGCACTGGACAAGTGTGCAATCCTGAAATCCTCACAGACACAGACCAGAAAAAAAAAAAAAAAAAAAAAAAGAGCCCAAGAAGTAACTTGCCATCTCTTGTCAAAGGACTAGGAAAGGAGTAATCTTTGACATTATGGTCAATCATGGATAACCAGAAGAAACATTTTGGTAAATTAGACTTCATCAAATTTAAAACTCTAACCCTACAGAAGACTCTCTTAAGACGATGAAAATTCAAGATACAGACAGGGAGAAAATATTTGTAAAACATATATATCTGACAAAGGACTCCAATAAAGAATTCTCAAAACTTGACAGTCAAAAATACAGATAATTCAATTCAAAAACGGACAAAAGACAGACGGTTCACCACAGAGGATGTATGGATGACAAATAAGCACATTAAAATATGTTTAACATCATCACACATTTGGGAAATGCAAACTATACCCACGATGAAAAATTCTTGCACATCTATGGGAACAGCTAAAAGTGAAAATTACAAAAATACCACATGCTGTCATGGATGCAGAGAAACTGGATCTTTTATCCATTGCTGTGGGAAATGGAAATGGACAGAACCTGGAAAACAGTTTGGCAGTTTCTTCAAAATCGAAGCTTAGTGGATGACCCAGGAATCACATTCCTGACCATATAGCCCAGAGAAATGAGAACTCTGTCCATACACAAATCTGGACATGAGTGTTCACAGGCAGCTTGGTTTACAACAGCCAGATGCTGGAAACAACTCAAATGTCCCTCAGCGGGTGAATGGTCAGACAAAGTGGTATACACCGTATCATAGAACGCTACCCAGCAATAAAAAGAAGTGGACTATCTATACACGCAGTAACTCCCATGGATCTCAGGGGCAGAATGCATAGTGTGAGAAGCCAATCTCCAAAGGCTATATGCCCTAGGATTCCACTTGGTGGCCATTCTTGAGCACAGGATCCTGTAGGATGGAGAAGAGACTAGTGCTGTGTGGGCATGGATGTGGTTATAAAGCGACAGCACAGAAGAGATCTTCAAAGAGGTGGAAGAGTTCTGTGCTTGGGCAATCACAATCACATCAAGACCTAAACACACACACAAGTGCATGTAAGACAAAATCTCAATACGGTTCGTGGCTTATACCCAAGTCCATTTTCTAGTTTTGCCATCATACTATATAAGCCGTTGCCTTTGGCTAGAACTGGATGAAGCATACACAGCATCACCTCTATGATCTTTGTAACTTTCTGAGAGCTGATAATTATTTCCAAATAAATAGTTAAATGCAATGCTATGTATCTATACATCCAGGGTCTTGAGTAGTCATGCCTACTCCTAGCTCAAAACTTCTCTGACCTGACCCGACCCATCCTGGCTCAGTCCCAAATCCAACCTTGATAATTAATAAGGAGTATATTTACATTGATAATATTTGCTGTTTCTCAAACTTTGCAAATTCCTTTGAATCCTGTGGTCTTACGTATGCCATTTTCATTTGAAGAACACCGATGCCCCTTCTCAGGTATAATGTCAGCTTTGTTCTTTAGAAATTCAGTTCTAAACTTATTCTTCTAGTGCATGCATTTTCACAAGAATTAAATATATTACTTAAATATTATTAACATATGAATCATGTATTAATAAGGATCGATGACTATGCATTTGTGTGTCTATTACAATCTATAGCAATCATGGGTCACATTGCATAGATTATAGCCGAATCACAGTTCCCCTTGTAGAACCATATTTTTGATGGTGAAGGGCAGCAGAATATGCCACCCCAAAATATGCCTCTTTGCTTTAAGGATTATTTTGAGCTGATTATCTTGGGAAACAGCAGGTACAGGAGGAGCTCCGAAAAAGAGCCCCTTTTGTAAGAGAAATTTATATTAAAAATCTCTATGTGAAGTTTAAAGTTCGGTGCAGCAGATACATTTACACCTTGGTCATCACAGACAAGGAGAAGGCAGAGAAACTGAAACAGTCCCTGTCCCCAGGTTTGGCAGTGAAGAATCTGAAGTGAACCTGGCCCACTGGTTTGAACTGTATTAAAGTTTTAAAAATTCTTAAAAAAAAAAAAACAACAATCTCTGTGTGTGTCTCCGTCTCCACACCAAGAGGAGAAAGATGATTAAATCCCAAGAAACCCTTATCCAAGGAAGAGGTGCAGGACTTCAATCTGCATCACAAGTTTCCTCTGTCATCTGGTTTTCCTGGGCCTCTCTTACTTTCCCCTACCCCATTCCCAACATCCTTCTATTGTCTTCAGCTGAAGGTGGTGTTCAAGGTGGTGGCTTGCGCCACCTTGGAGAGTTCCACGCCTGTTCCTGGGCACCTCCCCTGTCTCCATAGAGGTAGATGCATTGATAAAGCCATCCTTGTCTTTCTCTTGTTGCCTATCTTTCGTGGCAAATGGTCTCACCCAAGAACTCAGAAGGATAGAGGGAAAATTACTTTTCCTCTCCCACGAGGGGAATATATGGGCAATTGATGCAGAAGAGAGAAATGCCTAAGGATCTAAGTACTTTTGATCATGTGACCAACCTGAAAGCCCGTGTATATGTGCACACACAGATACACGCGTGCATGCACGCTAGATTGGCTGTATATTTTTGTGTATCTATCTCATAATATGACATAGATATATATGATACATATTTGTATATTACATACATGCATATGTCCATATACGTATGCACGGGCTATCATTGGGTCACAGCATCTGAAACGCTGATGGAGTGTGTTTTGACTACCCAGCACCTGTCTCTCTCCTGGGGACTGTTAGCATCCTCGGGAGCCGCTCTTGTGACCCAAAGTCAGAGGTGAGGGTGAGCGTGCTGTGCCAGGGCCACCTGCTCCTGATCTCCCACAGCCAAGGACTTTCTGGCAGTCCACCCCAAGCAGACGCGTGCTGCCTGTCAGGGCAGAGCTCCTGGCAAAGGACACTGTTGGATCCCAGACCCAAATTCCTTCCTTCTTTCCGTGGATTCTGCATCTGGTGCCCTGATTCCCAGACTCTTACTTCAGTGGTGGGGAGACAGCTACTCTCCCAGCAGGGCAGCAGCTCATGCTCTCTGCCCTCCCCTCCCCAGCCTGGTGGCTTGGCCACCCTTGAGCTTCCCCAGGGAGGACTGGGTTGCTGTCCACCCCCCACAATGCCGAGTCTGTGCAGTTCCACAGGGGCCTCGCCTCAATAGGCAGCAATCCCTACCTTTGAGAAGCAGAGGGGAGAGGACCCCCAGAATGGCAACAGCTCTTCCCAGGGCAACTTTCCTTCCAATGCTGAATCTCCGAATATAAGCCTGTATCCTTAATCTGACTGCAGTGTCCAAGATGGCTGGAATCTGCGCTTAGCCACATCCTTCGTGAGCTCTGCACGTGGCCATCAGTCAGATATTCACTTCAATATGTCAAGTCTACCAAATTGAAACTGAAGGGAGAAAGTTTCCATTTTAATGGCTTGTTAGTATCCTCTACCAAATCAATATTTACCAAGTGGCCTTTATAGGTAAACTCCCACATTTTTGAGGCCTCAAATCCCTTCCACCTTGGGCATCTAGAATATTCTACACCAACCACTGGTCATATATATGGTCCCCGAACCAGATGCCAAAGCAGTCACTATTGGTCACCCTGTGACCAGCCTCAGCCACACTGAAGCTTCGTTGGCTTGGGACACCTGGTCTTTCAGAGGCCTCGATGGGCAGACAGACTTTGGGATCCCTTCTCCTTCTAGAAAGGAGCTAGAGGTTCATGCAGGTAAATGGGATTGGCAGATCGCTCTCTTGACAGAACTCGAAGTAAGCTTGTGGACTCCGGCTCCACTGGCAGGTCCTCTGCTCTCTGAGTAAGCATGTGTTGAAAGATCGTACTTGGATGCCCTGTTGCAGCATCACTCTGCTCCCAAGGTATAGTTGACCCATGCATGGTGTTCGTACTTCATTCTCCTTTGACCTTGGTGTTCTTTTCCAATTGTTTCAATAGCTTAGGTATGCTTGGTTATAGGATTGGAACTTTTTAAGACAGGGCAGCAAAATTTTATATAACTGCAATGTCTAAAATGTCAAGTATAATCACAAGAATTTCATTATTTATTTCAGCTGTAGAGCTGAAAGGAAAGGTCCACATTACATCCAGTCATTTTCATTCCCTGTGTTGATTTACTTATTTTGTGAAAGGCACTATGGAGGCTCCAGGTTGTGAGGAAAGTTATGACCCAGCCTGTAGTACCGTGGACCAGCGCTGGGCCTCCTGGATCCCCTGGGGGTGGCACCACTGGGTGGCAGTGGCTTGGGAGCATGGGTCCAGAATGGCCTGCATGGACAAACACTTCAGATTCAAACTAGAGGGAGTCTTTGTGCTTGGGTCAGTCCAGATTTTTTCATAACTGACCTGCTCCCAGTGAGAGATTAAAGAAACTTGGACTTCAGGCAGTTGGCAAAACCTGACAGAGCAGTGACCCCTTGCAGCCCCAAGAAAAACCTGGAATCTCACTCTATCCAGAATGGAAGGATTCTGGATTCTATGTAGCACGGGGTGGTGGGAGGGGCCTGGGATCCAAAATTGAACTGGACCAGGTTTTGTTCCCAGAGGCTGACAATCTGGAAGGAGAGACAAACACCAGAAGAATAGGAAGTCCTGGCTGAACTCATCTTCATATGACAGCACTGTGATTACTTAGCTAGAGGCACACAACTCTCTGTACCTGCACATGTATCGAGAAAGAGACTGGAGGGATCCTCTGGGCAAGACTTGAAAGATCTGGGTGTAGCCGTAAGCAAATCATCTAACCCCATGGAAGCTCTGTTTCCTTGTCCATAAGACAGACACATGGTGACGCCACCATTCCCTCACACGTCTCAGGGGAGGATTAACTCTGATTCTGTGTAACACGCCCAGTCCACAGCTTGGCACCCTGCAACAGGTCACTGAGTGTGAGACTGAGGATTAACTTCATGGGATTAGAAAAGCCAATCCCTCTGGCTGGGCTCAGTCACAGACTTTGAGCCTGGGGAAGGGCAAACCAAGGTGCAGATAGTAGCCAGGGGCCTGGTGGTCTCAGACAGCAGAGGATGTAGGAACAGGGCCATTAATGATGGTGGATGGCAGGGCTGTTTGGAGCTGGCTATATCCTAGTTCCTAAAAATTACAGGTTACATGTTAGAATCATTTGGTGACATCTTGATTTCCGTATTTCTATATTTGTCTCTGCCTCTACCTGTCTGTCTATCTATCTATCTGTCTATCTGTCTGTCTGTCTATCTACCTATCTATCTACCTATCTATCTATCTACCTATCTATCATCTTTCCTTCCATCTGTCACCTCTGCTTCCTTCTCTCTTTCTCGGCCTTGGTCCCTTCCTCTCTATTTTTATCTTGTCCATCTCCAGGCCTCACACCAGGCTGACTGAATCAGAATTTCTGCAGTGGAGCCTGGAAATTTGCACTTCTTCAAAGTTCCTTTGGTAGCTACTTAGGGGATATCTGTCTTATGGGAAAGGCCCCTCCCACATCCACTTGAATGGTTACCACAGAGCCACCATGACCACAGAAGGTTGGTCGAGGCTGGGTCTCTCCCTAGCCAATCAGACCTCTTCTGGGAACTTCTGATCCAGGAAAGAGAAGGCAATCCCTTACCAGTGTGTGAAGCTGTATGTTGTGAAATTTGGCAGCTGTTGGCAGCCATGTTTCGTCTCCATTGACAGAGACAGAGGTGGCTGATGCACTCACAGCAGGAAGGATGAGCACGGGTGACAGATGGAGATAGTCTCTGGGGTTCCAAGCCTGCAACAGGCCCAGCCACATCCCTGCTCCTGGGTCCCCAGAGCTCTCACAACCACAACCCCCACTGGCTTCACCGGCTTGGGTGGGGTATCTGCAACTTGCAGCTAAAGAGCTTCTATTCAGTTCCAATCCTGAGCCTCCTTTGGGAATCACCTCCAGAGAGAATTTTTCCAGATATCCTTCAATCGGATCCTTGGAAAACACTGTATGAAATCAGTCATTATCACCTTCAAAATCTTTGAGATGGTTAAGTCCTATGATCTGGAAGCTAATCTCTTCTCTGTAGCTGAACAGAGTTTGGAAACGAATTTTCATGGTTCCATGGATAGATGTTAGAGGTAGATAGAAAAATAGATAGATAGATAGATAGATAGATTAGATGGAAGGAAGGAAGGAAAGGAGAAAGAAAGAAAGAAAGAAAGAAAGAAAGAAAGAAAGAAAGAAAGAAAGAAAGAAAGAAAGAAAGAAAGAAAGAAAGAAAGAAAGAAAGAAAGAAAGAAAGAAGGAAGGAAGATGAACAGATAAAGTTTAAAGTAAGGCTGGTCTAGTTAGAGCCCTGACTTTGTCCACCCCATCCACTTCAATTTGCAGACAGGGAAACAGAGGCCTCGAGGGGGTAGGAACCACCAGCAGCTTGACAACGTCAGACTGGATGGCGCGGTGTGAAAATACCAGAACTCAGACTTCTGTGTTCTAGAATAGCTGTCTCCAAGTCAACTGTCAAGATGATTCAGTGGGCTACAGGAGGAAAATATTAGAAATTCTGTTTATATGTTTTGCACCTCATGCTTTTGGAATTTTTATTTTGTGTGTGCTCTAAAATGTATGTCATACAGAAATATATATATATATATATATATATATATATATATATATTAAAAAGTACACTCATACACCCATACTGGGGACAGTGTCTTACTGACAGAAGTACGATCGAAGTGTTAGGTGACCAGTGCCACCTGCACGTCCTAGGTGGGTGAGTTGGAAAGCACTCTTACACCTGTCCCACATGACCATACCTGTGCTGGGCCTACCTCACGCCCATCTGCAGATGGTCCATGTGCAAGCCTCCTGTCCAGCTCTGCCCGGAACTGGAATGTTTACCACCCTGGGAAAGAGCCCTGTCAGCCAACCAAGCTTGCCGCTACTACAGGAAAGCTGACAGAGTAAAGCACGGAAGTCTACAGAGTGAGGGTTTTTGGGTTCGGAGAGATTTGCTTTTATGTTTCAGAACAAAAACAAAGGTGCTCAGGAATCCTACCGTATTCCAGGCCTCGAGGTCAGAAGCCGCAGTCAGGCAAGGTGTCTCTTTGGGCTCGGGCGGCTGTGACCAATGGACCTCAGGCCACATCCCATCCATGGCTATGACCCGACACATAGGACTCTGGGCCCTTGCATCAGCCTGAACCACGCCCTGCGTATTTCTCAAGCCAGGGGACTAGGCCTCAGCCTCCCAAGTTCACAGGACACCGCTAGTTAGCATTTCAGTGTTGATTTTAAACGAGTGTTTTAAATGCCCCCCCAGGGGTTCCTGTTTGCGTCTCAGACCCAGCCCCTTACTGCTGTGGTTCTGGGGGTGGCCTGGTCTGTGGCATGTGGCTTCATTTAGAAGCCTGGGTTTTCTGACCGGCAGAGCGTTGGCCCTGGGTCTTTGCACTGTGTTTAATATTGTTAATAAACATGTTTCCAGTGATCCCTGCTCCCTGATATCTGGCATATTAACAAGTAAGTGCTGCTAGGGGAATAGAAACCAGAATTATACCATCAGAAATCATATTGGGGGGGGTATCCTTTCCCTCTTGTAATTGCAAGCTGGCTTTTTTATTGTAATAAAAAACAGAAGCCATGAAGAGTTCCTCCCTCCCTGGCACTTGAGAAAGAGGGTGTCTCAGACACGGGAGCTTACCTCCAGAGTGAAAACGCTGAGGATCAGGAAGCTTCTGTTGGAGTTCTAGAAGCAAACTCAAACTGCATTTTCTGATTGGGAAGAAAGAAAGGATCATATGGCGTAAATGACTGAAAAACGACTTACCAGGCACAGATTAAACAACAATGACAACAACAAAAATACAAAAACAACACAAAAACACAAAAACAACACAAAAACACAAAAACAAAGCCCATCATTACACCTTGCACAAAGTAGAGATTTTGGATTTTTTTAAAGAGTGTAAGTGACCACCCCCCCTTTGTCTGAGAGACTTCTCTTGTCAGAATTTCCACCAGTGTCATTTTTATGTGTGGGTCCATATGCACATTTTAGGAAAATCATCTAGGTCTTAGAGACATGGCATCTAATAATCTGATTGCATTCATTGCAAAATGCATGTGAGGTGGTTCAGCCTGGCAAGGTCATGTCATCTCTCTTGAACAAAGGCCAATTTTTTTACTAACCAGAGCCGCCAGAGGCCAGACTCTTCAAATCTTCAGGTTTAAACTCCTGTTTATTTGGGTATGGCACCAAGCGAAGCATTCTCTTTATATTCCAGCAGTTTCTGGAAAACCAGCTGGTCTAAATTTGGTTTAAAACATTTGTTAAAGTCACCAATAAATGAGGGAGAAGGAACCGGGCTGGCTTTGCAATAGGAAAAAGCTCTCAAGTTTCCTTAAACAAGACAGGCCTTCCTTCTAGATCGGTTTTATATTTGAGGTTGTCTGGGGGGATTTTTTCCATCGAGGCCTGGTGGGAGGGCTTTTCCAGCCCGAGTCCTTCTCTCAACTGTGCCCAGCTAACCTGACGCCCAGAGCGAGGGCTGTTCACAGCAGGCCTAGGGACCCAGGTCAGCTAAGCCCTCGGGGCGACGCACTGGAGGAGCCCAGGGACCCTGGGCCAGCTGGGTGGCACGCACGGAACTGTCAGCCCCACCCCCGTGTGCACAGGTCGTGTGCACGGGTCCTGAGGTTCGAGAGCATTTCCACAGAGAGTGTGACTAAGTGGGTCCCCAACGAGCAGCAGTGGGAACGGAAATTTTCGAGTGAGGATCCCTTCCAACACTGTAGTGAAATCATTTGTCTGGAAAACACACTGGCCTCCTCCTGGACTCAGCAGAGCCGAGAACGGCAGGAACCTCTCTCTCTGAGACCCCGAGGCCTGCGCCAATGACTTGCAGACAGCTCGGGCCCAGAGCTCCATCCACGCAGAGGCCGGCTCTGAGACATTTCTTCCAGGAAAGGGGACAGTGACAGGTGAATATACCCTGTGCACCATCCTTACATTCCCGGACCTTCCTTTATCTCAGAACATGGGGCAAGATCACAGCCTTTCTGCAAATAGTAGAGAATCTGAGTTAAAAATGTCTCCAGAAATAAAGTTTTTGAGTGATGGTAGCTTCTTTCTCCCACAAACGGAATGTGCCCCGTAAGGACTCAGGACTTGTGTGAAAAACCGGGTGTGATTCTTTATGAGTGTGTTGCACAGAACACCCACTCCACCCTACGTTTCACCTGGACTACCCTTCTTCCCCCCTGTAGACTGCCATACTCTCCTTCTGGTGGGGCCCAGATGGACCAAAATTTTCAGATGTTCCAGTCTGCATTGAGCCCAGTGTCCCGTTGTGACAGATGGCCCTGTATGAACTCTTCCAGGGACAGCCCATGCCTCTCTGCTTAGACCGTCAGCCTCTTGGGGACCAGGGCCCATGTGGGAATCACCAGTAGGTGTGGATTAGTGGACATGACCGGGAAACACTCTGCCAAATCCCACATCAGAAGTCTCGAGAGGAAAAACACTTTTTCACACGGCATTATAATATGCCACAGTGCAAACATGTTTTCCAAGATCCAGAGAGGTGTGTAAAGTGAATGCTGAACGCAAACCAGAACCATACTGTAGCCCTCTTGACATTCCAAAATAGTGACCAATAAAAGTTGCTATTTATGCGTGCCCTACTGGTGACACTGTTAAATCTTTTCGCTGCACTGTTCGGGGAAGGTTACGCTGAAAGCAGTGTGAATTGGAACCGTGTCTAGGCTGGAATTTTATCTGGCACCATTTGGCTTAAACTTGGATTGCTAACCTTCAGGTTTTAGTCATACTGGAATTATTCAGTAGAGGGCTCACTGCTGTGTGGCATTTCTAAAAACTTTATATGAAAAAAATGAGCGAGAACGAAAGTGAGAGAGAGGGAGAGAGAGAGGAAGAAAAGCTTGGGCACGCTGCCCACACATGTATTTTGTTTGGAAAGAACCATTCTCCAAACTTGGGGAATAAAAAGAGATCTAATTTATTAACATTTCGAAATTGTCATGGCCACAGAATGGGTAAACAGGGTGATCATGATTAATCTAAATTGAAAAGGCACATTTTGTTTATTAGATCCCTCAACTATCCAAGCAACATTTTTTGGTAATAGTTCAGATTTTTTTCCCTCCCTACCCTTCAGAAGTGACAGAGAAAAATCTATTTCTTGGCTGAAGTAATCTCAGATAAATTAATATCATTTTTCATATAAATTTGTTTGGGGAAACTTGAAACTGTAGCATAACCTATTGATTTCATTATTTGAATTAAGTTTAAGAAATCCTACAGCTGGTTGCTGTCAAAATTTAAACCTAGTGTCCATTTTCAGCTGGGCACTTAATATACATTTCACCTGTGGCTCACTAATGTTTTAATGTAACAGTGCATACTCGGGAAACATGCTCAGAGCTCCTCTGAAGCTTAATAGCAGCAGAAGGGCTAACAATTAGCAGTTTTGTTTTCCTGGGCTTGAAAGTTTATCCTGGGCTGCTTCCAAAAATTGTGTTCCTCATTTTTGACCTTTTTGGAGTTTGGAATCAGTGAACCACATTGCCTTCCATAAGAGTGTCAAGCGCAGAATAAAAAATTGCATCACATCATTTTTCATCGTGGCCAGATGAGGTCTGAGTGGAGGAACAAGGAACAGGAAAGAGAGAACATCTGAAAAATTGGCTCTGCGAGCTGGAATGTGATTCCGCTCGAAGGGGCCACTTTTTTTCCCCCTTTCTTTCCAGAACAGGCAGGTTGTAGACAGATCTGGGTCTTAGCCTGCCACCCCAAGGGCCCCAATGTCAAGAAATAGTGATAGAATACCACTCATTTATGCAACATCTGTAACACATATAGCAAATTATTAATAGCTCAATATGCCAATCTGCCACCGTGCATTTTTGACATCGTAGGGGCCAGGAGCACAGAAGTTTTGCAGCTCAGAAATGAAAACGGTGCTCTGGATAAAAATTAAACACAGGTGCTTCAAGTGTGCATCCCTGAAAGGGAACATCACTGGCTGTTTTGGGGGGACACAGAATGGCTGTGTTTCCAGCTCAGCTAAAATGTTAATAGAGCTAATCTGCGGTGGACGTGGGCATCAGCGTTATTTAGACCATGTTGCGTCCCTTGATGCTCAGGTCTGTGATGCTGACAGTGCTGTGGAGGGCCAATTATGCCTCTTGCAACAACAGAGGGTACTGCAGAGGACCAGGGAGTGGAGGCCTTTTGCTTGCAAAGAAAACAAAACCGAAGCCACGGCACAGATCAAAGCCCATGGCAAGTGGGAGCTGCTTGACATTCACCACATGCCATCCCCTCATTATCAGCCACCACTCTGACTTTCTGAGACACAACCTCCCTCCTTCCCCTGCAAACCTTCACCTTGTTTTTCCGTTTCTTTCTTTCTTTCTTTCTTTCTTTCTTTCTTTCTTTCTTTCTTTCTTTCTTTCTTTCTTTCTTTCTTTCTTTCTTTCTTTCTTTCTTTCTTTCCTTTCTTTCTTTCTTTCTTTTAAATCGATAATAGAATCTTGTGTTCATTGCTTATGAATTAACACACAGCAAGCATTCTTGTTGTTGTTTTTTCCCCCTAGAATATCACCATTTGCAGTTCTTAACTATCTGCATCCCATATCCCTGCAGAGGTACGCAGTCGGCTCTTGTTTTGAGAGTGCGTTGCTCGGCATCTGCAGATGTGGAGGCTAAGCCTGAGCTTTCTGTTGTGATGTGAGAGATATTTCCCCTCGATTTCAAGTCCACCTCAAAGGCATTGCTCCCAGGAACTCGGGGCTGGGAAAGTGAGGATAGTGAAATTAGCCCGGGAGAGCCTCACCCTAGTCCCCAGTTTCCACTCTCTGATAGGGATGCACCCAACACCTGTCTGCAAACCATTATTGGACGAGGCAGAAAGTAGGTATGTGAGGGGAGGCCAGTGTGCCTCCAAACCCAGCTGAAGGAGGGCAGTATGACAACTAGTCACTTCTGTTTATGTCTTACGCAGTAGTTGACTAGAGTACCCTCCTGCCAGATGGGTCGTTGCAATCTGTCACGGCAGGGGGGGTGGGGGAAAGAAAGCAGAGCTGGTCATTCCCGGGGCCAGGCAAGCAGATGAAGATGAGGCCGCCAGCCGAGAGCTCTGACGGTAGGACAACTGTCGGGCAAGGGCTTCTGCAAGATTTTTCCATTACCTGCTGGCAGCCTGTCCAAAAGGAGTGTGGGGGACTCAACCTGAGTGGAGAGCAGTGGCCACCTGCAGGTAGCAGTGCTAGCCCATCTCCGGTGGGAGGGGCTGCACCCAAGGGAAAGCGGAAGGAAACCCTGCCCCTTGCCAGCTCTAGAGGTCAGATGGAAGACGAGGTGGCAGGGCGGCTCCAGGAGATCACTGTCTTCATCACTGAGAAGTTCAGGGACCTCGCCGAAGGGAGGGATCTTAGTTGGTTAGGCTGCTAGAACAAAAATACCACAGACTGTGGCTGATCAAACAGAAATGTATTTCTCACAGTTTTGGAGGCTGGAAAGTCCAAGATCAAGGTGCTGGCAGATTTGGTGTCTTGTGAGGGCCTCTTCCAGGTTCATAGACAGCCACTTTCTCACTCTGTCCTCACGTGGTGGAAATTGCTGGAAGCTTTCTGGGGTCTCTTTTATAAGGGCACTAATCCCCCTCATGAGACCTCCACCCTCATGACAGTATTACTTCCCAAAGATCTCAACTACTCATACTAACCCAAAGGGGATTGAGTTTTGACATATGAATTTAGGAGAACGAATAACCAACAGTCTGTTGCAAAAAAAGGTTCCTGTTCTCTGCCTTGTTTGGGACCCTGGGCGGGAGCTGCCGTTGTTCCAGTACCTCCTCAGCACCATCAAGAGCCCAGTGAGGCCAAACCACCAGACTCAGACAAGCTCATGGGGATCGCCACGCTTGGCGAAGCCATGATGCTCCGGAGACCACACGGACTGCAGGGTCATGGTCAAGGCCACGAATTTTCTGCATCACACCCTTCCGCAGACCCCGAGTGGATGGGAGAGGCGGAGGGGAGGGCAGCCTCGGAGCGATTGGCCCTTCTTCTCCAAGAGCGCTGTGAAACGACGAAGGAGCTCCTTCAAACCACCAGGTCTGAATTAGATTAAAACTGAGCTGGTTATTTGCTACTTCCCCTGCCCCCACCAATCAGTGAGTGAGGGGTGATAGAGCAAAACCGCATTACTTACAAATAAAAGGATTTTATGTTCCTCTTCACAGGAATTATAATGTGTCAAATTCCAGGAAAGCTTCATAGTCGAGCAAACTGTGGACTTGTTCACTCTAGCTCCTTACTGACCACGTAGAAACACTGACTTGTGGGGCGTTCTCTCAGGGAATCTGCCAGAACCCAGAGAACCTGTGGGGGTACCAGCGGTGTCTGAGCTGACAGAGGCGGGGCTCCTTGTGCAACCGGAGCTACAAGGAGAGGGGCATTTCATGCAAATGCACCTTGAAAACAGCTGTGTGCCAGGCTCTGTGATGGTTTTGGCGAAAAGTGAAAGGCACCGTTGAGGAGAGCACAGGCTGGGGGAGACAGAGGCATCAAAGATGAGGCTCGGCAGGCTGACCCTGGAAGACAGGGCTTTTCTTACATTAAGGGGAGAAAATTCCATTTATTGCCATATTATGTGGCATGATTTACTTGGATTAATTGCATATGTAAATATATGTATATTTATGTAAATATAGTATTACTTTATTTTGAGATTATAACTAGAATTTCCTTTGCACTGTTTCTTCTGTTCCAAGACATATATATGTACTCATACATGTATATATATATACATGTATTTATGGGTATATACATTTACATTGTTTCTTTTTCTTCCTTTATTTTTGCTGCTTTGATCAAGTTACTGGCCATTCCTTCTCCCGCTGATAATTTGGACACTGGCTGCATTTGTATTTCATTTTTGGTCACCTTCTGTGCTGGGCATCTTGCACTCGCCCCCAGCCAGTCTCCATCCCTGTGCCGTGTATCCAGGGTCTGAGCTGGCTGGACCACAGCATCAGACTTCTTTGCTCCAGGGCCTCTGGTTAGCCCTGGGCGATGGAGGCAATGGCCGGAGATTGGAAATTGGAGGGGAGGGTGCAGATGCTCAGCGCGTGGGTTCCACACATGCCACCTGCAGCTGCCCAAAGGCAATTTGAGCCCTTTGAGGAAAGACCCTAGCTCCTGCCAGGAACCCCCCTCCGTATGTTGGAGACTCTGTTCTCCCAGCTCTGTATTTGGGAGTCCTGTGTCCTGCTAACCCTGTTCCCTCATCCTTCACGTCTGGACTGCGGAGTGGCACGGGAGTTGTGCTCCCTGGGGCCCTGCAGTATCCATGTTTGTCCCTTACTGGACAGCTCCCATAGTTCCCCTTTTGAGTATGCCCTCTGTTTCCTGCTGAGACTGGTTGAGAATCCTCCCCTTCTTTGGAAACCATCACCAGACAAATATTTCTCTAAAGCGATGTGAAAACAGATTCTACATCCTTCCCCCCAAGATATTCTATTCCTCCATTTCTTCCGTGACCCCTCAATTGCTTCCCCTACCTTCTCCTCCCCAGATGAGGCCCTGGGAATGACTTATTTCCCCCTTTCACAGCTCCCACTGGCTCCTAGGTTTGCTGGGTAATTTATTACTTTATTTCGATATTATTATTTTTAGAAATTTCCTTGCACGATGCCTCTTCTGTTTCAAGAAGCTCATGCGTCTCCAGACAATCCCCCATCACTCATTTAGGTTTAACCACATGGTACAAGATGTGTCTGGCAGCTTCTTCTTTTTCTCCATCATTCCCCACCTTCAGATCTCTGTTCTGATACATCCATTTGAACATAACATTTTTAAAAATTAAGAGTTACAGTAATTTCTTTGGATCAGTAAGAGTAATCCTATCGTCCATAATCTTTTATGACGACCCTCTGCACTTAGCGTGGAGAGTGCAAGCCTAAAGCAGTCTACTGCTCACCTCCTTACCCCCCCTCCCAAATGCCAAATTACAGTATCCTAATTGTATACCATGTATTCTTGGGATTATCGGATTTGGGGATCTGGACATTTGGTTTGAATGTGGCCCAGAAATTTTGAAGAGACTTCTCACTGAATACCAGAGTTGCTCTGCAGATTGCCTTTGATATGTTTATTTTACGCTACAGTTGGAAGGTGAAATAATCTTTCAGTTTGGTAGATAACAGAGAATGGATTTTTAATCCATTATTGTTAGTATTTGGCTCTGGAATAAAAAACACAAACTATACTGTTTCAGAATTTGGATGCAGTTTTGAAGGATTCTCCATACCACGTAATCATTCCTTTTGTGTGGTTTAGAAGGTCAGGTTCAGGTGACTCAAGAAACCAAATATTTCGCTGAGATGTGCTCTTGGGTCCTGCTACTCAAAATGGCTCCACGGGCATTGTCAAGTTCACACCAACGTGCTGTGATCCCATCCTGTACCCCTTTCCCCTCACCCTTCAGAGTATTTCGTGAGAGAAAGCTTCACTCTGTGTGCTCTCCCCTCCGAGGATGAGTGTGTGCCCGTGGCATTCATGACTCTCGCTCCTTGGCTGAGTGCAGACCTCCACTGCCTTTAGTGAACGAAGCAGGGTCTGAATTAGCATCAGGCGCGAGGTGTTCACAAGTCTCATCACAAAGCATGCTTTCCAACCCAATCGCAGTTTACAAAATAAATATCAACCAGGTTAAAAATCTCCTCTCCAGGAGCATTGATTTGCGCTGAGGAACAGACTTGAATATCTTGCTGGCCATGAGCACCGCTCTTGCAAATTCTGCCCGAGGTGGGTCCACCCACCTGTAAAGCAGGGTCACGGCTCTTGTGCACGCATCCGGGAAGCAGCCCTACTGTGGGCTGCCTTTCATATCTTGCAGTGTGCGGCCAAGCTGTGTGGGAGCAAAGGTGCCGGGAGCACATTCCACTTGCTTTGATGTTACTTCTGTGGCTGGTGGTGCAAGGGTTCCAACAGAACTGCACCTGGGATCCTGTCTTGTCTTCTTCAACTGGAAAGGTGCGGTTCTGAGGAGTGGTTTTTTTTAATCAATAGTTTTGGATTTCAATGGGATGCTTGAACCATCAATTCACTCCTTAAAAATGATTTGACTACAACACAATCATACAACACAAGTGCAAGTGTGACCATGTGACATAAAGTTAAACAGCGGTCGGGGAAGGGGGCTGAAGTTCACAAAGGGAATATTATCAGGACGAACTCTAGGCTTGCAACACTGTGCAAACTTTCAGGACGCCAGGGGGCTGCTATAAATTCTTCATCTTTCTTACAGTTCACATTTGTGCAATGGACACAAGTAAAATTGCATGATTATTTTTCTTCTGAAACCACATTTTTATAACCGGGATCTATGGACCACAGGTACAGGTGCAAAGAGGCCATGCTGCCCACAGCATCCCTTTCAGCTGCTAGCCTTCAGACTTGCCTCGCTGTTGGGGTGGTCCAAGGTCAGGGGGTCCTGCAGCCTACTGGGCCCCGGGTTCTGGAAGCCACGCTGGCCCTGGGATTCCCAAGACCCACACTGCTGCCTGGGGACGGGGGCGGGGCTCCATCTCTACACATCAGGAAATTAGATAAGTTTTCTTATCTCTTCCCAGCTATCAAATGTGACTCATATCTGGATGTTTCCTCTTGAAAATTCCTCCTGATGTCACTTCCCCAGCAGAGTTCTCAGCAGCCACTCAGGCTTCTTACAACCGACCTCTGAGGCTTTTATGCCTCTTAATTGACTTCCCTAGTCGAATCCAGAGCAAAAACTACAAAAGGTTTGGTACTTTAATAACTATGAGCACGTATTTCAATATCATTGTCCTGTGGATAGAAAAAAAAATACAATATATTTAAACTAAATACTCTGTTTGCCTAAATCCTTTGGAAGTGTCCTCCATGGCATACAGAATCTTCGGTTTCTCCTTTTGGATTATAGATTAAATTGGAAACCTGTTTTTTATATTAAAATAATTCCAAGGGAAAAAAAAATTGTGTTCTCTTGCAAATCTTAAGTCACTACGGCATTGCCAAAATAATGAGAATAACCTAGAGAAGACCCTTCTTTTCTTGCATCTCCTTATTCTCCGGAACCCTAAGCTACATTTCTCCCCAGCCCTGAACCCTGACCCTCCCGTGGCCAAGGCCACCCAGAGATGGGTCTCTAGGTGACACCTGCCACCCAAGCTCTGAAAAGGAAGAGAGGGCTGCAGAGGGAGCAGGAAAACCCCTTCTGGATGAGGTCCTGGAGCAACTCTGAGATCAGCTGGAGAAGAGGAAGAGGTGGGAGAGGAGCTGAAGGAGGGAGAAATGAGGAATGCGGAGGGCTTGAGGGAAGGCCGGGGAAGAGTCTCTGGCTCGCAGGCACTCCCCATGGTCCCCTGCATCCTGGAAACCCAGCCCGGCGTCCAAAAGGGGAACATCAGAAGTGGCAGAAGGCTCAGCTCCATGCTTTCTGGATTCCGCCTAAGCTCTTTATGACACATTATCTAGTTTGTCAAAAAAACATTTTTATTCCATGAGAAAGAAAAACTTTGGCAGAATTGTTTAAATCATTAAGGCTCAGTCCAGCAGCTTCCAAGGGCTTTTGAACTTAGATTCTTTTACAGTTTTATAATCTCGTTCTTTTGGAAACCTCTCTGAATTTTTTCCCAGTATAGGAAAATAATGGATCACCATTTCAAGATGTTTTTATGACAAGGTGACTTCCTCCCGGAGTTCGAGGTAAATTATGAGGTTGAAAATCTTGTTGCATCATGAAAGCTCTAATATTTCATGTTCATATAGAACGCTTTACAATGTTCAAACCCCATTTCGTACTTTTCTCATTTCATCCTCCTGAACACACGAGGGGAGGTGGGAAACATATCTTATTTTTGCTACATAGATAAGAAACTGAGAGTCCAGTCAGCCAAGTGTCTTGCCAGGGTCCCTCAGGTAACGGGCCTCTGTTTGGGGGTCACTGCTCTGCCAACTAGCCATTTCCTCAATTCCCAACGTGGGTCCCACAACACATCTCCATCTAGCCCATTATGTCACAGACGAGGACACCAGGGGCCAGAAATCACCACTACTGCATGCACCTGGCCAGTGGCATGTAGAATCTCAGGCACCCAGACCTGAGCTCCAAGTCCACAGGACATCCCAAGTCTCATCTCCCTGCTGCACCCCACCACTCCGATAGCTCCTTGCCCTGAGAACAGTGGTATGTTGACAGAGTCATTGGTTTTATTTTGCTTGGAGGTCAATATCAAGCCTGGAAATCATCCCTGTGCATTTCCTGTCTTTCTTCCAATGCCTTAAAATAAAAGTCCATCAGTGTTTTGACTTCCGTTGGGAAAATTCCAAGCTCTCTTTAGTCAGGGCAGAAGAGGCTCAGTTAAAAACCTCAGACCCAGGCTGGGTACAAGCTCATCTGTGACTGGTGGTAGGGTGGTCGGAAGGGGGGGGGGGCTCTAAATTTCCATCCAGCCCCTGGGGGCTTCAGGGATCAAAGGGAGGAAAGGGGCAGGGGAATCATTCAGAGAGAGTTGGTCCTTGGGCTGTTCAGAAGGTTGGTGCCTGATTTTTTTCTCATTCCCTTTTCCCCTTCCTTGTCTCAGAATTACTTCTAATCAGTAGCATGTTTGCAGAAGCAAGATTTTTAACAGTGCAGAAAAAGGTAGTATGATCATGCAGAGCATTATGAACTCCCATTACTTTAGTTTAGACTATGAGAAAAATGAGGGCATATAAGACTATATTAGAGAAAAAGATGTAATATTCTATTACTGGGTTTATAGCTATATATAAAATCCAAGTACACTGCTCCCAGCCACCCATCCTCCGCCCTTCAAGCCACTAATAAATGGTGAATTCCTTTAGTTTAAAGATTGTGACTCTCACCTTTAAGCTTTCATAACAGTTGAAAGGGAGAAAATTAAAGCTACATAACCCCATCTATTACTTTCCAAAAGGAAAAAGAAATCCACAAAATTTAAATCTTTTACAAAGAAGAGGAAAATTTATTTAATGAGTAGGACACCCGTAAATAACTGCTCTCTCACGCCTAACTGTGCCTTGGCTTGGAAAGGGCCATGCGAACACACAGGGGCTGCAGTGTTGGGTGGACAGAGCTTGAAGAGGAACCCACCGGGGTCGACTCCCGTGTAGGAGGCAGGGGTCTGGGCCAAGGCGACCCAGCGCCGCTTGCTTGTTGCAAATAAGGCCCTTCAGCAATACCAAACAAATGAGACCGCCAAGAATTTTTTTTCTTGTTCCTAACTTTCCCATAAAAAGATTCAGGTAAATGTAGCATGACGAGCCAATTTAAGCCAATTTCAAAGTTATTTGAGTAATTGGTTATTAAGATAACAGTCTCAAATTTCAATTCAGCAATTATTGTCTTAAAGGCACAGACCCAGGCATCAGGAGAAAAGCAGGTGTTTTAAAGTGAAAGAGTCCTGGTTTCCTGGGGAGAAACGCATCCCCATGAGCTCAACCTAGCACTGAGAGCATTTCCCTCTTGTCCAAAAGGGGCCTCCATGTTCATAAAGAGGAAGTTTCTGGAACACAACAGAACGGTGCTTCTGAACACAGGGACGAAAACGGCACTCTTCAAGCCATGATTATTATGAAGATCTGGGATCGCACACACACACACACCCACGTGCACGCGCGTGAGTGGGTCCTCACCTTAAATTGAGACCCACAGAGGGACTTCCTTCCATCCCCCGGGAGACAGCAGTGCAGCCTCATGCAAAGTCTCCTGATGGAAAAGATGGTTTTGGCAGAGCTTCTTGGTGGACAGCCAAATTTGCCTTTCTAATGATGGGTGGAATTACCTCCAAAAAGCCTTACAGTAAAGAAATACAAAATGCTCAGCTGATTCCCAGTTAATCAACCCCCTAGGATGGATGTCTGTGACCAATTATTAGCAGCTACTAGATAATCACTAAGCCCAGGCTGCAAGGGACCTGCTTGGAGGCACTGGTTGCTCAAAGGTTTTCAAAACAAATGGAAATTCTTGATGCTGGTGAGAACGAGGGAAGACAAGCATCAAAGAAACAAAGTGACCTTTTGAAGAACACAGAGTGATAGCAAGACTTATCACTGTGGTAAGTAGGGCCTGAGCATCTCCGGGGTGTCAGGCTCCCTGTCATAGATGACTCCCCTCATCTACTTCGGCGGGGGAAGGAATTTGTGGTAGAGGCAGTGGAGGCTGCCCAAGGTCCTACAGCTCATAGGGAGCATGCGCGAGCAAAACAACCCCTGCCTCAAACTCCAGGCTCCTTGTCACCAGACCAGACCGTCACTAGTGTCTTTATCTTAAGAGACGATTTCGGGGTCAAGCAGGCAGGCGTTTTCACACTTGCATCCATTCATCCATTGACGCAAGGTACAAACCTTCACACGGGCAGGCAAGGCGTCTTTGAATTAATAGGGAAGGCCTGCAACAAAGAGAAGTATTTTGAAAATGAACGATGACTATTATTAGTCCATTCCATTTTGAAAGTCAGGTCAGATGGGAATAGCTCCCCTGTAACAGCAAGTCCGAGGCCTTCGGTGGAGGAAGTGGGCCTCGCCTCCTTGGTGGATCGCTCTGGCCACGCTGCGCTCTGCAGAGCTTCCCCGGCCCTGGTTCAGCCCTCTAGGTCGGAGTGGGCGGTGCAGAGGAAGGGAGCGGCTCTGTGCAGAAATGCGCAGGGATGACCCAAATATGTCTGCTCTCCGAAAGAGTGTCTTCAGAAGCTGAGCTGAGCAACGTTCTGGGCGCGCAGACTGCGGGTGGGGAACAGCAGGAAGACGGCAGGGTGTGGTGCTGTCCCGCATGCCCTCCGTCCTGCCCCAGGAGCTGACATGGGCCACGTTTGTCATCAGAGAAAATCCTTTTCAGGTGGACAGTTTAAGAAAAAGTGGAGGTTCCCAGCCGATTCCAAACCTTGCAAACATATGTATTCATGTGTTTCATTCACTATTCATTCTCCTTAATTTACATCTTTTGGAGTTTCTTCTGTCCCAGACAGTGATCCCACCGTGTGAATTACAAGACAGATATTTCCTGAGGAAGGGAAGTGGATAAATACGAGAGGTGGTTCAGTGGACGAACCTCTCTGGTCAGCAGAGTATTTGGTCCTTACAACTTACAACTCCTTTTTAAAAAACAGTGTCTTCACAGGATATGAGAATCAAAATGTCCCTCAAACATCATCTGTTTACTATTTTTTCAAACTTCCGTTGGCCACACAATCATTTTGTTCAAAGTCTTATGGAGAGCAAGGCTGACCAAATGAAACACACCCAAGTCCAAAATGACCAGGTACGGCAGATGGGGTCCCATCCCTCCTGTACACCTGCGGCCCTTGGAAGAGGTCTGTGGAGCCCCTAAAGCCCCACAGACCTGTTACGGAAACCCTGACACAGTGACCTCTTCATCTCAATAGTGAGGACATCGATGCTCCGCAAGAGGAAGTGAGCTTCTCCTTTGTTTCCATAGAGGAAAGAGCAGTGTTGGGTCCGGGTCTCGGGTAACCAGCTGGGGCTCCAGGTATTGGCTTCTGCCTCCACCGCCCCTGCACCTTGTCACCTGCATTCAGGAAGCAGCTGCTGGCCAAGACTCCCCAGGATCCAGCCCTGTCGCCCCTTTTGCACCCACTCTCTCAAGCAAGCCCGTCTAAGCCCATGGCGCCCGTGAATACCTGCTTTCCAATGACTCCCCAGGGACATGGCCTCCCCACCTCCTCTCAACCCCAGGTAGGCATGCACACCTGCCCATGGGCATCTTCTCCCTGCACACCTGGGGTGTCCTATCTGGGGATAAGGAGCTGTCATCTGAGCGGGGACTGAGGCTTACCCTCCATGCCACTCCCAAAGGATGGGAGATTTGATAGCTCACAACCTCGTCCTCAGCCCTTGCCCTGAGCAACCTTACCTTACTGTCTGGGCTATGCCCTGGCCTCTGGGAATAAAAGTACCCAGGTTTGTAGAAACTTTTAAAGGACATTCACACAGAGTATCTCACAGGAGCCTCATTCAATGTCTGAGTTCAGTTTTATTCTCATTCCAAAAAAAGGAACAAACTGGCCCCAAGCAGAGATGTTCCAAGACATGCTGGGGGTCCCCTGGGGTAGCTTGGAGTCAGCTTGGTTCTCTGGCACCGTCAATCCGGTTCCATCTGCCTTAATACTCGGCTTCTCCGTTGAGTGAATTGTTGGAGGTGGAGCCCAAGGCAATTTTTGGAGGTGGAGCCCAAAGCTCTGTCCAGGGAAAGAGGAAGATGACACACCTGTCCTCTGCCAGACTTTCCAGAACTCTCCCTGCTCCTCAGTCTGGTGCTGCAGGCTCCATGTGCCCACCTCAGCCTCCCACCCTGGAAACGGGCCTCTGGGAGAATGTGGGACACCTGGCTTGACACCCCACAGACTCTGAACCGCCTGTGTTGAGATCAGAACCAACTCTCTGTTAGTCACCGGAAAGCACTGTATGGACACAGGAAAACAAGAGCAACAAATTTGTCAGTCATGTCAAGAATATATATCAAACAGCACATAATGGCATAAACAGCATACCATAAATAGCTACATGTCTCTAAATTAATTGAACAACAACAGAAAATGAATGTTATATAAATCGAATCACAGAATATCTAACCATTAAGATTGGCTTTTATTCATTCAGCATAATTCTCTGAAGATACATCGAAGCAGCTGCAGGCCAATGGTTTGTCCCTTTTTTTATTTCTGAGTAATATTCCCTTGTATGGACATACCACACCTGGTGTAACCATTTACTCCTTGAAGGACATACACAGAAACTGCCGTTTTCAGGAGAGCTGGGCTCATACCGAAGCCTTGGCAATGGTTCCATGCACCCCATGCCCAGAACACTGGCCCCTGGTCCAAGGATGCTTCTAATTAGCTCCATGGACAGCAGAGTCATCCTTCAGCCTCTGCGTGTCACGCAGCATTTGTTCAAACAGGCTGGATGATGCCATTTTCCTATATTTCATAAATTGTCCTCACTTCTGTGGCTCAGGCTGCAAGAAAGGAAAAACCCCAAATGGAACACATCAAGTAATATGATCATTAGGTTTAACTTGGGTTACTTTTAGAGTATGGGGAAAGTGGATTATCAACTGTTTATTAAAAACATTTACCATCTCCATGGAGAGATTTTTTTTTTTTTAAACTGGGGCAAAGGAAGGACAAATGGTATCAGGTTTGGCAAAAAGGAGTTAACATCCTGTAAATTAGGACTCCTGGAAGATTTTAATTATGAAAAGAGAAGGTGATCCAGTCGGCCTATATTCCAATAGAGCAAACTGGGCCTTTAAATTATTAAGTTCTAAAAATCTTTCTCTTTTTCCCAGTCTCTCATGTGCCTTTAGACTAATTCTCAGCATTAGTGTATTTGGCTCTAAGTTGGGTATGTGCTTGGCCTGACAACGCTCAAAAGTGCCAAGGCATAAAGTTTGTAGCTCACCAGAGAATGCTCCATTGGTTTCCCATTTGTTTAAACTTAGACAGTCTCCTTCTAATTGGATTCAATTACCGGTGTTTACGGGCTCTGTAAGGAGACAACAAGCTTCTGGGGGACTCGAGGAGGCTCGCACAAGGTCTGACTGGGTCTCCCAGACCTGAGGGTTCCTGCCACACAGGATGGAGAGTTAGATACGTCTCTTATTCTGCATCCCAGTTCTCTGGATTTCTGTCTGCTGAATCTCCTGTGCATGATGGAGAACAGAAGACAACTGTGTCATCTTCTGCTCTGGAGACCAGGGGACAAGGTGCAAAGGCACAAGAATGTGGATGGCCCATTAATGGGAAGCCCAATGGAAACAAAAAACCGAGCCTCCATGGCACATAAAGCTCTTGCCAGGGCAAAGACAATACTATAGAGAGAGCCTCTGGAGGTTCACTTCTGTTCTTATGACTTATTTCTGATTTCATCGGAGCAGTTTTGGCTGGTCGGACGGGACTGGCCGTTACGATCAATGACAGAAGCAGGGACCCATACAAGCCAGGAGTGTGCACTTCCAGAACGAAGGTCAGCATGTGCCCTTTTGAAAGCCACAGGGAAAGCAGAAACAGGATGAGAGAAAGTAATCCTAAAGACAACCCCAAGAGGCCCAGAGAGAACAAGTCCGATCGGACCTAAAATAAGTGTCCCAGCAGATTGTTCTGCAGAAAAAAAAGCTAGGCCACACCTGGCACTGTAGGGTTGCGGGGAGACAGGCAGAACAGTGCGTGCAACACAGCTTGCCTGCTGGGGTCTTCCTGGGGGCCACTGGCTGTGGCCAAAGCAGAAAGGAAGCTCACTACCCTCCCTCCTTCCTCAGAGACTTTTGGGCACATCCCCGTTGGAAGGACACGGGGCTGCAGACACACAGCCTTGTTGGAGGGTCATGATCCCCCTGGAGGGACACAGTCCAGTTAGAGAGACACCCTCTGTGGCCTGCCCAGGCGACACCCAGAAGGCACTACTCTGACGGCTGGAGAAGGGGAACAGGGGCTGTAATGTGGTCAGCACACCCTCGGTGGGCAGGGACGTTCCCACCTGTTCCAATGCAGTTCCCACCAGCTCCCCCCACCTCCCACCCCGGCCTAGAATGTTCTGGACAGTTAAGCAGGGTGGTTCCAATCTCACGCTCTTCCTTTCGTGCCATCAGATGACATAAAACTTTCCTCAGGTGGGAGGGAAACCCCCAGGTGAAATGTCTTGAGCACAGTCCCCTTGGCACCTGCTCCAAATGGGACCTGCTTACAGGTCAACGTCTGCCCTGCTGAGCAGCACGGCAGCGTCCGGCCTGCATGTCTGCTTGAGAAGAGGAAAGCCCTGGGGGACCTATCGAGTGCCCACAGAGTCTTCCCTGGGCTGTGGAAGGAACTCAGGGGATTGCCACTTTTTGCAGCCAGCTGCCCGACCTGGGAGGACCCGTCTCCCAGATGAGGCTGAGAGGCCCGAGGTGGACATCTGCAGCAGAGGCTTGGGTCCTTGGGATTCTGAGGACCCGGGGGTCTCAGCTAAGTCACACCTGGTCCTGGGAACCCCAGGGGCATCAGATGGCATCTGAACAGGAAGAGCGGCTGACGCGGAGGCCAGGGACAATCTGTGTGCTGAGCCTGAGTGTAACCATGGAGGGGGTTGTGCCACGGGGCCCCCCACTGTCCTGAATCCCAAAGATGCCCCCCCGCCAGTGCAACCAAGATGGCTCCTCCCTCCCACCTCAGGGGGTGTTCCAGAAACAAAGTCCACTAGCTCCTGGACTCTGGGGCCAGAATCCTGACCTGCACCCTCTAATCTCACCGAGTAACCCTTTCTTTAATATTAAAATAAATATTAAAATATTTAATATTTTAAGCGATTAGATGTCCAGGGTCTCCCAACAGTCAGACTCACTGCAATCACTCCCTGCTTCCAATCTGTTCAACAAGGATGCAGGTGATGTTGACGGATGCCTTCCACAGAGACAGTGGGCCTGGAGCCCCAGGCCGGGTCCTACTCTCTCCCTGCACCGGAGCTGGGATGCTTCATGCTGGCGGTGGCAGCGAGGAGCTGCGCGGGTCACCAGAGGAAGAGGACCCAGCATCGCAGGAGGTGAGCCGCATCCAGTGTCGCTCTCACGGCACGGTGCTGCTGGGGGCTAATGAGTCCCTGGGGTTCTGAAGAGTCAGTGCCTACCCAGAGCTGGCCGACCCAGGGGGAGCTAAGCAGACCCCAGCAGCCCGCCGTCCCCCCCAGGTGTGCAGAGCCCAGGTGACAGCCCCAGGGAAAAGAGAAAATTGCAAAATTGTTGCTGCTAAATCAACCCCATTAAAAAAGGCAATTATCCACGCTTCCAGTGTGGGCAACAACTCCTTGGGCTGAATAATGAGAAAAACACCTCTGTTCTTGGCCACTTCGTACCCAAGTCACTCTTGGCTGTTTGAGAGATCTCCACGAGTCAGCAGTGGACCCCGGTTGGGAGAACCCCGTGAAAGGGGTCGTGCAACATGATTGACAGTGCTTACAGATACCCTCCAGCAGGTATCTGGTCACCTTCACGGGGATCATTCTGCTCCGTGATTAAGGATCAGTTCCTGTGGCCCAAGAAACATGTCTGGGATGACCAAGGAACCAGTTCCGGAGCCCTCCTAGCCAGCTCTGTGAATAGGGGTTCAGTTTTCCCTCCTGTGAAATGGCATAAAGAGTTGACCTCACAAGACTGAGGGGCAACTGCTCCCCAGTGCACAGCCACGTGATGAGAACACAGTGGATGCTCTTTATTTCTGAGTCTGGGCACCCCACAGGGTCCGTCCCCTGTTTCACACATTGTACCCACTACACCTGCTGTGAACTGCATGGGGTCAAAACCTACACTCACTCATTCATTCTTTTTTTTTTAATTTTTTTATTGTGATGTTAATCACCATACATTTCATCATTAGTTCTTGATGTAGTGTTCCATGATTCATTGTTTGTGCATAACACCCAGTGCTCCAGGCAGAACGTGCCCTCCTTAATACCCAACACCAGGCTAACCCATTCCCCACCCCCTCCCCTCTAGAACCCTCAGTTTTTTTTTAATTTTTTATTGTTATGTTAATCACCATATATTACATCATTTGTTTTGGTGTAGTATTCCATGATTCATTGTTTGTTCATAACACCCAGTGTTCCATGCAGAATGTGCCCTCTTTAATACCCATCACCAGGCTAACCCATCCCCCTACCCTCCTCCCCTCTAGAACCCTCAGTTTGTTTTTCAGAAACAACTCTCCTGGTTCGTCTCCCCCTCTGACTTACTCCCCTTCATTCTTCCTCTCCTGCTATCTTCTTCTTTTCCTTTTTTCTTAAAATATGTTGCGTTATTTGTTTCAGAAGTACAGATCTGTGATTCAACAGTCTTGCACAATTCACGGCGCTCACCGTAGCACATACCCTCCCCAATGTCTATCACCCAGCCACCCAATCCCTCCCACCCCCCACCACTCCAGCAACCCTCAGTTTGTTCCTGAGATTAAGAATTCCTCATATCAGTGAGGTCATAGGATACATGTCTTTCTCTGATTGACTTATTTCACTCAGCATAACACCCTCCAGTTCCATCCACGTCGTTGCAAATGGCAAGATCTCATTCCTTTTGATGGCTGCATAATATTCCATTGTGTATATATACCACCTCTTCTTTATCCATTCATCTGTCGATGGGCATCTTGGCTCTTTCCACAGTTTGGCTATGGTGGACATTGCTGCTATAAACATTGGGGTACACGTACCCCTTCGGGTCCCTACATTTGTATCTTTGTGGTAAATACCCAGTAGTGCAATTGCTGGATCGAACGGTAGCTCTAATTTCAACTGTTTGAGGAACCTCCATACTGTTTTCCAGAGTGGCTGCACCAGCTTGCATTCCCACCAACAGTGTAGGAGGGTTCCCTTTCTCCACATCCCCGCCAACATCTGTCGTTCCCTGACTTGTTAATTTTAGCCATTCTGATGGGTGTGAGGTGGTATCTCATTGAGGTTTTGATTTGGATTTCCCTGATGCCAAGCGATGTTGAGCACTTTTTCATGTGCCTGTTGGCCATTTGGATGTCTTCTCTGGAGAAATGTCTGTTCATGTCTTCTGCCCATTTCTTGATTGGATTATTTGTTCTTTGGGTGTTGAGTTTGATAAGTTCTTTATAGATTTTGGATACTAGCCCTTTATCTGATATGTCATTTGCAAATATTTTCTCCCATTCTGTCGGTTGTCTTTTGGTTTTGTGGACTGTTTCTTTTGCTGTGCAAAAGCTTTTTATCTTGATGAAATCCCAATAGTTCATTTTTGCCCTGGCTTCCCGTGCCTTTGGCGATGTTTCTAGGAAGAAGTTGCTGCGGCTAAGGTCGAAAAGGTTGCTACCTGTGTTCTCCTTTAGGATTTTGATGGACTCCTGTCTCACGTTTAGGTCTTTCAACCATTTGGAGTCTATTTTTGTGTGTGGTGTAAGGAAATGGTCCAGTTTCATTCTTCTGCATGGGGCTGTCCAATTTTCCCAACACCATTTGTTGAAGAGACTGTCTTTTTGCCATTGGACATTCTTTCCTGCTTTGTCAAAAATAAGTTGACCATAGAGTTGAGGGTCCATTTCTGGGCTCTCGATTCTGTTCCATTGATCTATGTGTCTGTTTTTGTGCCAGTACCATACTGTCTTGATGATGACAGCTTTGTATTAGAGCTGGAAGTCCGGAATTGTGATGCCGCCAGCTTTGCTTTTCTTTTTCAGTATTCCTCTGGCTATTCTGGGTCTCTTCTGGTTCCATACAAATTTTAGGATTATTTGCTCCATTTCTTTGAAAAAAGTGGATGGTATTTTGATGGGGATTGCATTGAATGTGTAGATTGCTCTAGGTAGCATTGACATCTTCACAATGTTGATTCTCCCAATCCATGAGCATGGAACGTTTTTCCATTTCTTTGTGTCTTCTTCAATTTCTTTCATGAGTATTCTATAGTTTTCTGAGTACAGATCCTTTGCCTCTTTGGTTAGATTTATTCCTAGGTATCTAATGGTTTTGGGTGCAATTGTAAATGGGATCGACTCCTTGATTTGTCTCTCTTCTGTCTTGTTGTTGGTGTATAAGAATGCCACTGATTTCTGTGCATTGATTTTATATCCTGCTACTTTACTGAATTCCTGTATGAGTTCCAGCAGTTTTGGGGCGGAGTCTTTTGGGTTTTCCACATACAGTATCATATCATCTGCAAAGAGTGAGAGTTTGACTTCCTCTTTGCAGATTTGGATGCCTTTGATTTCTTTTTGTTGTCTGATTGCTGTGGCTAGGACTTCTAATACTATGTTGAATAGCAGTGGTGAGAGTGGACATCCCTGCCGCGTTCCTGACCTTAGGGGAAAAGCTCTCAGCCTTTCCCCATTGAGAATGATATTCGCTGTAGGTTTTTCATAGATGACTTTTATGATATTGAGGTATGTACCCTCTATCCCTATACTCTGAAGAGTTTTGATCAAGAAAGGATGCTGTACTTTGTCAAATGCTTTTTCTGCATCTATTGAGAGGATCATATGATTCTTGTGCTTTCTTTTGTTAATGTATTGTATCACGTTGATTGATTTGCGGATGTTGAACCAGCCTTGCAGCCCAGGGATAAATCCCACTTGGTCATGGTGAATAATCCTTTTAATGTATTGTTGGACCCTATTGGCTAGTATTTTGGTGAGAATTTTTGCATCCATGTTCATCAAGGATATTGGTCTGTAATTCTCCTTTTTGATGGGGTCTTTGGTTTTGGGATCAAGGTAATGGTGGCCTCATAAAATGAGTTTGGAAGTTTCCCTTCCATTTCTATTTTTTGGAACAGTTTCAGGAGAAAAGGTATTAATTCTTCTTTAAATGTCTGATAGAATTCCCCTGGGAAGCCATCTGGCCCTGGGCTTTTGTTTCTTGGGAGATTTTTGATGACTGCTTCAATTTCCTTAGTGGTTATAGGTCTGTTCAGGTTTTCTATTTCTTCCTGGTTCAATTTTGGTAGTTGATACATCTCTAGGAATGCACCCATTTCTTCCAGGTTATCTAATTTGCTGGCATAGAGTTGCTCATAATATGTTCTTATACTTGTTTGTATTTCTTTGGTGTTGGTTGTGATCTCTCCCCTTTCATTCATGATTTTGTGGATTTGGGTCATTTCTCTTTTCTTTTTGATCAGTCTGGCCAGGGGTTTATCAATCTTGTTAATTCTTTCAAAGAACCAGCTCCTAGTTTCATTGATCTGTTCTACTGTTCTTTTGGTTTCAAGTTCATTGATTTCTGCTCTGATCTTTATTATTTCTCTTCTCCTGCAGGGTTTAGGCTTTATTTGCTGTTCTTTCTCCAGCTCCTTTAGGTGTAGGGTTAGGTTGTGTATTTGAGACCTTTCTTGTTTCTTGAGAAAGGCTTGTATTGCTATATACTTTCCTCTCAGGACTGCCTTTGCTGTATCTCAAAGATTTTGAACACTTGTGTTTACATTTTCATTGGTTTCCATGAATTTTTTTAATTCTTCTTTAATTTCCT
This sequence comes from Zalophus californianus, assembly GCF_009762305.2. Classification (NCBI taxonomy): domain Eukaryota; kingdom Metazoa; phylum Chordata; class Mammalia; order Carnivora; family Otariidae; genus Zalophus; species Zalophus californianus. The sequence continues at coordinate 85,002,883 of NC_045609.1, forward strand.
GGTTGACCCATTCATTTCTTAGTAGGATGCTCTTTAGCCTCCATGTATTTGAGTTCTTTCCGACTTTCCTCTTGTGATTGAGTTCTAGTTTCAAAGCATTGTGGTCTGAAAATATGCAGGGAATAATCCCAATCTTTTGGTACTGGTTGAGACCTGATTTGTGACCTAGGATGTGATCATTTCTGGAGAATGTTCCATGGGCACTAGAGAAGAATGTGTATTCCGTTGCTTTGGGATGGAATGTTCTGAATATGTCTGTGAGGTCCATTTGGTCCAGTGTGTCATTTAAAGTCTTTATTTCCTTGTTGAACTTTTGCTTAAATGATCTGTCCATTTCAGTCAGGGGGGTGTTAAAGTCCCCCACTATTATTGTATTGCTGTCAATGTATTTCTTCGCTTTTGTTATTAATTGCCTTATGTAATTGGCTGCTCCCATGTTCGGGGCATAGATATTTACAATTGTTTAATCTTCTTGTTGGATAGACCCTTTAAGTAGGATATAGTGTCCTTCCTCATCTCTTATTACAGTCTTTGGTTTAAAATCTAATTTGTCTGATATAAGGATTGCCACCCCAGCCTTCTTTTGGTGTCCATTAGCATGGTAAATGGTTTTCCACCCCCTCACTTTCAATCTGGGTGTGTCTTTGGGTCTAAAATGAGTCTCTTGCAGACAGCATATTGATGGGTCTTGTTTTTTAATCCAATCTGAGAGCCTGTGTCTTTTGATTGGGGCATTTAGCCCATTTACATTCAGGGTAACTATTCAAAAGTATGAATTTAGTGCCATTGTATTGCCTGTAAGGTGACTGTTACTGTGTATTGTCTGTGTTCCTTTCTGATCTATGCTGCTTTTAAGCTCTCTCTTTGCTTAGAGGACCCCTTTCATTATATCTTGGAGGGCTGGTTTCGTGTTTGCAAATTCCTTTAGTTTTTGTTTGTCCTGGAGCTTTTTATCTCTCCTTCAATTTTCAATGAGAGCCTAGCTGGATATAGTATTCTCGGCTGCACATTTTTCTTGTTTAGTGCTCTGAAGATATCATGCCAGTCTTTCTCGCCTGCCAGGTCTCTGTGGATAGGTCTCTTGCCAATCTAATGTTTCTACCATTGTAGGTTACATATCTCCTCTCCCGAGCTGCTTTCAGGATTTTCTCTTTGTCTCTGAGACTCGTAAGTTTTACTATTAGATGTCGGGGTGTTGACCTATTTTTATTGATTTTGAGAGGTGTTCTCTGTGCATCCTGGGTTTTGATGCCTGTTTCCTTCTTCACATTAGGGAAGTTCTCTGTTATAATTTGCTCCAATATACCTTCTGCCCCTCTCTCTCTTTCTTTTTCTTCTGGGATCCCAATTATTCTAATGTTGTTTCATCTTATCGTATCGCTTATCTCTCAAATTCTGCCCTCGTGATCCTGTAGTTGTTTCTCTCTCTTTTTCTCAGCCTCTTTATTTTCCATCATTTGGTCTTCTATATCGCTGAGTCTCTCTTCTGCTTCATTTATCATAGCATTTACTGCCCCCATTTTTGATTGCACCTCATTAATAGCCTTTTTGATTTCGACTTGGTTAGATTTTAGTTCTTTTATTTCTCCAGAAAGGGTTTCTCTAATAACTTCCACACTTTTTTCAAGCCCAGCTAGTATCTTTAAAGTCATGATTCTGAACTCTAGGTCCTATATCGTACTAATGTCCGTATTGAGTAGGTCCCTGGCTGACGGTACTATCTCTTGTTCTCTTTGCTGAAGTGATATTTTTCGTCTTGTTATTTTGTCCAGAGGAGAACAGATGAATGAGAGAACAAAATGCTAACAGGTTAACAACGTCCCCAGCAAATATACTCTATACAAATCAGTAAAGACCTGAAACCAGGGGAAAAGAAAGGGAAAGAAAGAAAAAAGAAAGAAAAGAAGGAAAGAAAAAAAAGAAAACGATTAAAAACAAAAACAGAACAATACAAAAAAACTGAATATGATCAAATATGATCAGGGTAGTGCATAGATCAGTGCCACACACTAGATTTTGGGCATATTTTGGTCTGTTAGAAAAAAGTGCCTCCTAAAATTTTAAAGGAAGAAAGACTTATATACGTACAAATTAAGGGTTGATACAATGAAGGGATGGAAGATGACTGTAAAGATGAAAATTATAAAAGATTTTATAAAAGGAATTGATACGATAAGAAGTTGTTTGAAAAAAGAAAGAAGATTTAAAGAAAAAAAGGGAGAGAATGTGATCAGGCAGGAGACTAGAACAAAGCCATACACTAGTGATTTAGGGTATATTTTGATCTGTTAGAAGAACTGTATCTCAAAATTTTAAAGAGAGCACAACTTATATATATATGCCAAAAATAAGGGTAAATACTAAGAAGGGATAAAATATGACTCTAAAAATGAAAAATAAAAAATGTTTTTTTAAAAAAAGGGATTGATAAGATGTTGTTGAAAAAGGGAAAAAGAAAAATAAAAAAAAAAAAAACAGTTAACAAAAATTAACTTTGATGAACTAATGAATCATGGTAAAAAAAAAAAAGCCATGAATTCTATGTGCAGTATTCCCCTAGCGCTGGAGTTCTCTCGTTCTCCTTGATCGGTAAACTTGGTCTTGGCTTGCTGGCTGTTTGTGCTGATCTTTTGGGGGGAGGGGCCTGTTGCCGTGGTTTCCAAATGCCTTTGCCGGAGGCGGAATTGCCCCGCCCTTGTCGGTCCGGGCTAAGGAAGCTGCTCCAGTTTGCTCTCCGGAGCTTTTGTTCCCTGCAAGCTCTCGGTACAGCTTTGGAGGACCAGGGTGAAAATGGTGGCCTCCCAATCTCCGCCCGGAGGAGCCGAGAACTCGGGGCCCCGCTCCTCAGTGCGCCCCCAGAGAAAAGCAGTCACTCCCGTGTCCCCGGTCTCCGGCCGCACTCCGCGCTCACCCGGCCTGTGACCGAGCGTTTCTATCTCCGGCACCCGACCCCGTGTGGAGTCTCCAAACCCAGCAGATCCCTGCGGTGCACTCCCGCGCCGCTCCTCCCGGGGGAGGAAGGGGAGTCTCCCCGGATCTGTCACTTGTTGGGTCCCTGCTGGAGAAGCAGTGGCCCGACTGGGCTGCGGATCACAGTTTATGGCCACCCCGAGCTGAGAGCCCGCACCTCGGCTCCGTCTCTGCAGCCGGCTTCCCCGCTCCGATCCCTGGGAGCTCTGCTGCACTCAGGCACCCCCAGGCTTTCTGTGACCCCGAGGGTCCTGAGACCACACTGTCCTGGGAGGATTCCACCCCCCGCTTAGCCACTGCAGCGACGTCCCTCCGCGGAGCCGATTTCTAAAAGGTCCGATTTTGTGCTCCGCGGCTCTAGCACTTGCCAGAAGCGGCCCACGGAGGCCCCCTCCCCCGCCGTCTATCCTCCCGAATATCGCCTCGGGTTCACTTCTCCGCACGTCCTACCTTCCAGTAAGTGGTCGCTTCTCTGTTCAGAGAGTTGTTGCTCTTCTTATCTTCGATCTCCTGTTGAGTTCGTAGGTGTTCAGAATGGTTTCATCCCTATTCAGCCGAATTCCTGAGACCAGACGAAATCCAGGTCTCCTACTCCTCCGCCATCTTGCTCTGCCCCGGAGAGTTTCACTCATTCATTCTTATCTGCCACGTATTCGGTCACTGAACTTCTATGTTGGTCAGAACAGACACTGCCCTCCTTGTGAGTTTACAGTCCCACATGAAGGCGTTAGATCAAGAAATAGGGTAAAAGCTGAACAGGGTCATTTTAGTTCATTTTTATTCAATTGACAACGAGAAATGGCAGGCTCTGATGCTGATTAACACACGGCAGGGGAGACTCACTTCCCAGGTCTGCAACATTGTGAGTCTGGCAGACAGTTCTCTGGAATATTCTTTGATAAGATCTAAAGTCATAAAATTACATCTTTTGATGCAGGAGGAATTCCAAACTTGTACATTCATCCTAAAGAAATAATGTTTTTAGAAGATTTATTTATTTATTTATTTTAGAAAGAGAGAGAGCAAGCAGGGGGAGGGGCTGGGAAAGGGACAAGCCGACTCAGCGCTGAGCATGGATCTCAATTCAGGGCTTGATCCCACAGCCCTGAGTTCAAGAGCCCAGCTGAAACTAAGAATTGGCCACTCAACCAACAGAGCCACCCAGGATCCCCAAGAAATAAAGGTTTTAAGAAAAACTCTGTCCATGGTAATTCCTCACAGCATTATCTACGATAGTAAAAAACATGAGAAAATCCTGATATTCAGCAAAGAATAGTATAAATGGTGGAATATTGCTTGGCCACTAAAACTGTAATTATGGAGACTGCAGGGACTAATCATTCTACAGTGTGTTAAAGTGTACTGATTTAGGTTTAGGTTTCTTCTGATTCGAAACAAAGACTGGAATTTAAGTGGAAACATGAATTATTATATGTTTTTTGGTGAGAGAGAATGCATGCTTCTGTTTTTGTTTTTTTTTCTTTTCTTTTCTTTTCTTTTCTTTTTTAATCTCCTCTGGTGTTGTGATCACAGATTTTTATTGAGGCAGTAAGTAGTGGCTGGTCAGATACCCAGAACCGCACAGAGGAGAAGGTCTTGGAATGCCAAGCATGGCTGGTGGATCCTGGCACGGGGTGGAGGGGAAGGGAGCCAGGTCCCTGGGGTTCATGCAGAACTGCCTCCATGCACCTTGTCTTTACAACCATCCTGCAAGGCGATGTGGGCAGAGGGCTGTCTAAATGTATGAAATGTGAGTTGGCACCCTCACAGGGAGAAAGAGAGAATGGGCTGGAGGGCACCAGGAGTGGAAGGAGCAGTTTCTGACCTTACCGGACAACGGCGATCATGCGTGTGGTGCTCACACCCCATGTCACAGATTGTGTGTGTCTCCCAAAAAGATAGGTGGGAGTCCAAACTCCAGTACCTGCTAATGTGCCTTTATCTGAGAATAGGGTCTTTGCAGGTGCAGACTGCAGGTGCAGTGAAGATGAGGTATTAGGGTGGGCCTCCATCCTATATGACCAGTGTCCTTCTAGAAAGAGGAAGAGAGATGGGAGAGGAGATACCTTGTGAAGACAGACACATGGCCACAGACTGAGGGAGACAGAGGTGAGTCTGCAAACCAAGGACCGTGGGCAGACACCAGACCAAAGGAAGGGGAGGGTCCTCTCCTACAGGTTTCAGAAGGAGCAGGCCCCCTGACAGCTCGATTCCAGACTTCTGGCCCCCAGAACTGGAAGACGGTAAATGTCTTTTGGCATCAGCCTCCAGTTTGTGGTGTTTCGGAGTGGCCCTAGAAACGAACACATACAGTAAATATCAGACTCCTTGTTTTTTCAAATAAAGGAAGTCATATTTTCCTTTACAGTGAAGTACACCTTTAAGCTTTAGTCCCTGAACTAAACCGCTTTGGTCGGGAGACAGGGATCTGCCAGCAAGATTCTGAGTAGACCCAGAGGGAACCAAGGGAAGACCCACTCTCTTGGGTAAGGAACCCACCACCAAGATTTTTAGACCCTCCCTTGCACGTGCCATCAGAGCAACCTGTTTTCCCAAACACATGGGTCATATGGTGCAGGGCACGTGAGACAATTCACAGGGGGGATGGGGGGAGGTAAAGAAACTATGAGATCTTCTATTTGTACATTTCTAAATTTCATTCATTTTTAAAAACAAACTCATTGTAAAACAGCTGTAGATCATGGAAAAATCGTGCAGAAGGTACAGAGAGTTTTTATACACCCCACACCGGGTTTCCCTTTTATTAACATCCTCCGTTGGTCTGGTGCATTTGTTACGATTAATGAGCCAACATGGGTACGTTGTTATTAACTAAAGTCCATACTATATTCAAATTTCCTTAGATTTTCTTCTGTCCCAGGATTCCATCCAGGATCCCAGGTGGTCATGTCTCCTGAGGCTCCTCCTCGGGACTGGGACAGTTTCTCAGACTTTCGCTGTTTTCACTGACCTTGGGAGTTGTGAGGAGCACCAGTCAGGTACTTGTAAGCTGACCCTCCACTGGGATTTGACTTTCCCTCGTGGTCAGATTGGGGTTGTGTATTTTTAGGCAGAAGCCCACGAAGATAAGATTTTCATCACATCAGATCAAAGGCCCATTCTGTGGACATGACCTGTCACTGTCGGTGTTGACTCGATCCCCTGTCTGGGGTCCGTCTGTCAGGACTTCTGCTGTCAGCCTTCTTTCCTGGCCCACCGTCCTCTTTGGGAGGCACTACGTGTAGGAGAGTGGGTGACGTTCTGTCTCCTTAAGGATGGAGTAGCTACATAAATGGTTTGGAATTAACACTGGGGATGTGTCTATTCTGCTCTACTTATTTATTCTGTCATTTGTTTCTATTACTATGGACTGGTGGATAGTTATTTTATACTTTGGTTACGATCCAATACACTTTATTTATTTCTTACTTTTGGCTATTGGGAGTGTTTTCATTTGATGCCTGTCTCTCTCTGACACAAGTGAGATATTTTTTAACAGCTTTGTTGAGGTATAATTGATATACAAGAAACGGCACAAATTTAATGTATGCAATTTGATGAGTTTGGACATATGCACACTCCTTTAAACCATCACTAAGATCGAAGTAACAGACATAGGCATCCTCCAGAAGTTTCCTTGTGCCCCTTTGTGTTTTGTTTGTGTGTTTTGCTCTTTGGTAGTGAGAACACTTAACATGAGATCTACCCACTTAACAAATTTTGCGTAATTTACAAAAATAATTTGTTAAACCTGTTGTACGTATACTGCATAAATGGAGGTGCTATGGCCTGAACGCAATAATTTCACTAGTGCTCTTGGAGAAGGAGAGGTTTGGAGATAACCAGCCTAGGGGAGCACAGACTCTCACCTGGAGCTGTCATCTTGAAACACCAGGTGTTTGAAGTTCATTTCCTGTCTTCTGTTTTTGAAGCAAACCACATCTGGACTGTCTACCAGGTCTCCTAAAAACTATGCTCTGTATTCACGGTGAAACATGGAACCCTCGCAAATGTTAGCGTGACACCTGTACCTAGCACCCCGATCTCAGGATGGCAGACAGAGGCGTTGTCTTTTCCGGTCAATTTATTTTATTTTATTTTATTTTTTTAAAGATTTTATTTATTTATTTGAGAGAGAGAGAGAATGAGAGAGAAAGCACATGAGAGGGGGGAGGGTCAGAGGGAGAAGCAGACTCCCTGCCGAGCAGGGAGCCCGATGCGGGACTCGATCCAGGCACTCCAGGATCATGACCTGAGCCGAAGGCAGTTGCTTAACCAACTGAGCCACCCAGGCGCCCCCCGGTCAATTTATTTTAAAGATGGGTAAACTGAGACCTGGTGGCGGTGACAGAGGGGCAGGGAGAGAGGAAAGAAGCTAGCACCAAGGAGCGGGTGCTCCCTAATGACCTGATTTGACCTGCACCGGGGAGGACCTGGAAACGGTGCCATCCCAGGTCCTGCTCTAGGCCAGCATTGTGCGGGGGACTGTGCCTCATGCTTAGGGACACAGGAAGCTCAGTCTCTGAGTCTCCGTGTCCTTGGGTATAAAATTGAAGAGCAACCTCTGTCCTGCTTACAGCATTGTCCGGGGAAGATTCCCATCAATTACACAGTGCATGCCCACACGTAAGGGATTATCAACATCATTACAATCGATATGGAGCTATTATTAGGATGATGTCATCCTGCACTGTATACACGCACAGAAATTTGCAGTGTTATCTCTGGGGAAGTCTCTGGGGCCTCGGAGTTGGGGGGGGGGTCTCATGCTCATTGTCACCCTTACACAATGTTTGAAAGTTGTTTTATTTTTTTAACCAGATATATTTTATTCTTTTATAATAATAAAAAGAGAGGAAGAAATTGTACATAGGTAATTAAATCACGGTTCATTTGAGAACACTGACTGGACTCCAGCTAGGTGCCCAAAAGTGTGCCAAGACCGCAAACCATAGTGAGCAAGGCAGACAGAGCCCCTGTCCTTAAAAATCTCAGCTCTGCATGCTGCCAATGGTCCTGCTTTGAACAAGCGCACCGATGCTGTTTCAGCTCTGCTGTACCGGGGATTCCATCACACGTGGGAACCTTCATCCATCCATTCATTCACCTGTCTTTATTTTGTTCCTGAGATGGGTGGAACTGAGCTCAGCGCATCTTTCAGCTCATGGCACAGCATCACCGCTGCTCATGCAAGACCCTGTCCGTATTTCATTTTAATTGAATATTTGTCTCTCCTGTCCCTGCTCTGCCCTGGCCCGGAAGGGTCCGTCCCAGTGTATTTTATCCATTCACATCACGTAGGTACATATCCTGAAGCACTGTGTTGCTTGGGAATATGCTTTTAACTTATATAAATGGTGTTGTATTACAGACTGCACTCTGTTTCATATTTATGCTGTTGAGTGGTACCTTTTAAAGATTTGTCCATCTTGCTCTTTGTGAGTTTGTCCATTTATTCCATCCCCAGGTCGGGCCACCATTATGTGCATTCACCACATGGCGTTTATCCAATGCCCTAGTCACATTTGCCTAACCTGCCCCCTTGCTAAATAATATTGGCTGGAGAATGTGACTTAAAATTCAAATAAAATCTGAGCCATCGGTTGGGGCCCACAAATCTGTCATCTCTGGAAACTAATAAAGGCCACCAACAATGGGGCCATCCTATCCGCTCAGGTACAAGCTATCTACCCTCTCGGGCGCATTCGGAACCCAGTATCTCTGAAGCCCCGCCCCTCCACAGGGGCCGGGCAGGGAACACGTGGGAGGGGACGTGATCCCCGCAGTGTGCCTCGAGGTAAGAAGAGGATTTCCCAGCAGCCACTGGGCTTTCTGCCCAAAAGTTCCGGCCTCGGAATATCCTTCCCGCAGTAGAAAAGCATTAGGGTGCTTTTCATGTGGTGGTAACAAACATTCCATGCGAATCTGACTCTGTTAGTAATAGCAGAGGGAGGCATAGAACAAATGAAGCATTTGCAATAAGCATGAGAAATGGGTTTACTGTTCTAATACTTGAAAATACAATTCTAGTTCTGTGCCATACCAATACCAGCATCCTCCGGCCGTGTTGAATCCCCCTTCTTGCCGATGCCATGAGGGCTTAGTACCAGTCTTTTCCTTTGCCTCAAATGTACCAGACTCCCCATCCAGAGCTTTGAGGTTAACCTCACCTTTTGTCCAAAGCACAGAAAAGGAGAAATGTCTAATTTATAGCACGTGTGATTTTGAGGTGGGACCATGGTTCCATTCCACTGGGGATTTAAGTAGACCAGGTGCTTGGAGCTCTTATTCAGTTCTGTTTCTGATTCAGTGACACCTGTCACAGCTTAACTCCTGGTCCCTCGGAAGCCATTCGCCAGTGAAGGAAACTGAGGCAAGGCCCCAGTATGGAGATGTCAGCACAATGACCAGGAACCTGCTGGTGGAAAGCACAGAACAGAGCCCGTCTGCCCACCTCCCTTCCCTCCCCCACCAGCAATGTCTCCGGATGTGGTCTTCGTTGCTGTCCGGCTCGCCCTCAGTCCGTGAGCTCCAGCAGGACAGAACAGCCTGGTTCTTCTGTGGACCCTCTGCATCTCCTACCAAGAGGGGCACCGTACATTTTCATGGAACAGAACAAAACAGAACCATACCTGATAATACGAAGGTCCAGGAATAAGTACGCACCATTCTGTGGCCTCCTCGTTTACACCCAGGTCGTGAAGAAGCAAACGGCCTGAATCCAACTCAAGCCAGACTCACGCCATGTTGGGGGTTTGTGGAGGGCCAGGGGAGCATGCTCTGACTCATAATTCCCTTAGGAACAAGGTAGGATGACCCCAAATGTGGCTTGGCCCAGAGCTCTCCTCACGCTCCCACACGTCAGCCCCACGCACCCCAGGCTGGGGCCTCTGGTCGTCCGGTGGGCTTTATTGTTTACAGACAGCTGTGCGTTCCAGCCCACATTTGCCCTCCTCTTTACAAACACCGTGTATTTCCTAACCCAAACCAACATCGACTCGCCCGTAGTAGCGTCCTTGTTCCCTCCGAAGCTGAAGGCCCCATAGACCCCCCTGAAGAGTACTGGAGGAAAGGGGGCCCACACGACATGCAGAATGCATGTCCCTTAATTAAAGTACCTGATCCTGACAAGACATTTTGAAATATTCATTAAACCAGTTTTTATTTAACCTACATGGGCCAATCAAATGCAACTCACACCGCCTCCTGGATGCTTGTCAGGAGAAGTAAATTGAACTCTTGATGGGGCAGAGCGATAGGTCAGCAGGCAGACTTCTCTGCCTTCACCCACTTTCCTCCAAGCGCTGGAGGAGAGAGGGCAGCCGTCAATCGGGCTCTGTGGCAATCATTACAGGTCTGCAGTGAAGCAGAAAAACGCTGTAATAAACAGGTCCCGCTGCCTCCTATCACTCCATTCATCCTTCCCTACAAGTGCTGGGCCCTTCTGGCCTTGCTGAGCGTCAAATCCCCGTCCAGCTGTTTGACCCTATTACGGGAACATGATAGGCACCCCTGTCACTTGAAATGCCTGCAACAGTCGGATGCACCGAATCTATCTTCCCGACAGGTAAACCTATGGATAATTTATTTTTATGTGCTTTCAAAGGATGTTGACAGCATTCAGGAAAGTCCAGCACGCATGCTCCGTATTCAGGGCAGTGGGTCCCCGCGGCTCCAACGGTCTCTGTTAATGAGCACGGCGGATAGACAGACGCTAGGAGGACGCCGGTCCAGGCAGCCTCCCGGCGTGGCGCCCCCGGCACCACCGAGGCCCAATTCTGCACGTGATTACGATTCGGGCCCAGAATCAGACAGCGGTCCCCCGAGTTCCATTCGGCGAAGCCCCCCACCGCGGCGTCCAACAGGGGATGGCCAGATGGGATGTGCGGGCAGGGATGATGGACAGCGGCGCTGCCCTCGGCGGGACAAAGCCCGTTGAGCAGGCTGCACCGAGTGGTGCGTGGGGAGGCTCAGCTGAAATACCTACCTGGCTGGGCATCTCCCACCCAGCCGCTCCTGGGCTGCCGGGCAACCACCCCGAAGGATTTTGCACAAATTGGAGAGAGAAGGGTTAAAAGCTGGTGGGGGAGTTTTAAACTTCGTTATCACTCGTGTCACAAAAAGTAAGCACAGGCTAAAAATCTCATCGGAGTGGGTCCCATGCGGTCCCTGCCACCCTGGTGCAGGCGCGGGTGAGGAGAATGACTTCTAAGTCGCCCTCCGGACTGCTGTTTGACCGTTTGCCTTCACAATGGGTGTCATTTAAGCCTACAGAATCCAATCAATGTGTCAGTTAAATTGCTACTCATCTGTCGAGATTAAGCGTCCGACTATTACCTCAGATTTAGTAGAAGTCTTAGATCCTAGCACTTCGCTGAAGCCATTAGTAACACCTGGAATCATTCACATTAGTTTAAGATCTGGCACCATAAATTCCCAACCATTAATGATTATTCTGACTCCTCAGGATAAATGGCTTAACGTTTTTGATAATGAAAATATACATTCTGCAGTAGTTCCTTCTGAAACCCACATTACCTTTGTAATGTACTTCATGGCTGATTGTAACGGACGGTGCTGTCACCCCCACAAGGATTTTTAGTATGCCGTGATGTGGCGAAGATCTGTTGTACTACTCATTTAAGAAAAAAAAAAAAATAACGAGATATTTATTTAGCTGCTTGCACCCGGAAATGTAATTAAATATCTTAATTGGCGTGTTTGGCATGGAGGGGTAAGGTGTCTCGATCTGCATTATTTTCCGCCTCTTTCCCTACGAGCACCACCGCAAAGTGTGCTCTCCACAAAGGCAGGGCAAGCAACAAACTTCTATTGGATATTATCAAAAATAAGGGGAAAACATCATTGTGAGAGCCCGGTGTGTCAGCTTGGTTATAGCTGAGAGAGATTATTTAAATATCTCAAATAAATCTTTTCATTCCCAGCACATTCATCTCTTTTAAGTGCTCATTAAGGTGGGGTGTGACAGTCTTGGAAAATGAAACACTAATTCTTTTTCTCTGAAGCCTGAGTGTACCGCTCCCAAGGGCAGCTCTAGTTTAGGGGGATGATAGGGCGAGTGCGGAGAGGGGCCCCTCTTCCTCATTTCATTCCAAAAAGTGATGGGGGGGTGTTTGTTTGATGCCACTATTTTTCTTGCTCATATCCTGTGATCTCTCAGATCTGAAGAAGCGGATGTCAGTTTGCGGTGTTTGATAAACGGCCCCCGGAACGGGGCTGCGCCGACCTTACCCCATTGCTGCTGAGCGTAATTTGCAGTCAGCTTGTCTTTGGTTGATTTAGACTAAGTTTCCCAAAGACAGAGACTGAAGGAAGCTGCTGTAGCTTCACACTCCCTTTCCCACGGCAGGTTTTTTTTTTTTTTTTTTTCATAAGTGATAAAGAAACGGTGTCTAAAAATGTATTCTTGCATTAATCTGCTGCTAAACTCTAATAAATATGTGCATTTGGGTCATACTGTCAAAGACATTCTGATTTCTGGATGCTCAGACGGAGGCGCTTAGGATCCCCTTAAACAATAAACGTTCATAAAACAGTGCCTGAGATCTCCATAATGAACGTGACATTGGTTATTGATTCACGTTAGGCCTGATTTGCCTAAATTGAACTCAGGATTTTGCACGCAATATCAGGAAGCAGTGCCCAGGCCCCAGAGAGGCAAGCCGGAGGCATGGGGCAAGTCAGAGCCCTTCTCTGGGGTAGAAGGCACTGCCCCAGGCTGGCTTCCCGCAAGTGCTCACTTTCCTCCCCACCTCTGTAGGGTCTCCCCACACTGGGCTCTTCCCAGCGCCCAGTGCTCTGCGGGAAATGCAGGGGACATGCCTTGGGATTCTGTGCAGGACAGAACACACACCTGCAGAAAGGGAGAGAGAAGGAACAGAGACACATTCCCAGACAGAAGGTTCACCTGGAGTGTGAGCACGGCTCGGAATCGTCCCTGCCAGCAGCACAGGGAATGGAAAGGACAAAAAAAAAAAAAAAAAAAAAAAAAAGTGGGGGGAAAAAAAAAGGAAAAGCCAGAAAAAATTCCACATTACAGAAAAAGCTAAAAAGACCATCTTGGCGCTTGCAGGAGAAGTATACAAAGACATAGGAAAATGGGAGAAAAGAAAGGTTTAATCCGAAAACCTTAAAAACCATTAAAGCATCACATGGAAGGTGATTTGGGCCAGGACTGAAATCTGGGACCCTGGTGGGAACTGTACAAATAAGGTCTTATTGAAACATTAAACCTGGAGCATGCTAGGGCTGCTGGTGGGCACGCAATAAATAATAATTGATAATAATGATGATACTCAAATTTAATGCCACGTTCCACGGGAGGCTCCCCAGAGTTTGCTGCGCACATCCGCACAAGGCCCTTCTCCCGCTCCTCTTACCCAGTGGGGAGCGTGCACATCTGCCCCACTGGCAAGCCGCACACGCCCTGCTGGGGGCTGGAGGAAGGTGACCTCCAGGGACCTACGCTTTCCAGAGCAGCCTCTGCCCACAGCGCTGTCCTCTGGTGAGTGGACAGAAAGGAGAGTGACCCTAGGACCTCCCCGGGCGGTGGCTGTGCCAAGACACGGTACAGTGGGGCAGGTTGAGAGCAGCTCACCCTGGGGGACCATTCCAGAGCCCGCAGAGCCAGGGTCTGCTCCAGGGTGTGGGGAGAGGGCTGCCAACTGCAAACCCAGGCCTGGCCCATGCCGAAAGGGAAATCTGGAGACCGGAGCCATGCCAGGCTGAGCCCCTCCGAGAAGGAATGGCCCGCAGCTCAGGGAAGACAAAAGAAGGCCATGGCAGCAGGCGGCCGGGTCTTGTCTAGGTGAGCCCCGAGACAGCCGTGTCCCCAGAGGGGGAGCAGGAAGTAGGGAGAAACTGCGAGAGGCAAGAAAGCTGAGTAAGTGGAAAATAAAGAAACAAGAGAGACAGCACACACGGGGAGTGGTGTGTGTCCCGTTTGCAGAGCGAGGGGGGAACCTGGTTCTCTAGTTGACACTCAGGTATTTTTAAACAGTGTGAAAATGACTACTGATAAAAGCAAGGATTTTAATACAGAGAGGCTGAGAACATTCCAAACCCTACATTTTCTCTGCTACCACAACTGAGCTTTTTTTAGTAAAAAATTTTCTTTGGAAGGCAGATTTACACACATAATGAGCAGCAGCCCCCCCCCCACACACACACACACTGGTTCAGAGTCTGAAATGCGCCCCTACACAGGTGCGCACCCCTATACACATGCGCAGACATGCACACACACACAGTGTCTCCTGTTTTATGTGTGTACCACATACTCACACCCGCGCGTACAAGGGTATAAGTCTGAGCAACATATGGAGTGATTTTCCCTCTAGGTGATCCTTCCGCCATCTCCGGAAAACACGAAGAAGGGAACCATTAGGATTTGGAGCTGCATTAACCCAAATGAATAATGCTTTCAGTGGCAGGCGATCTTTGCCGACAGTGTGCCCTAGAATTTTTGGAAGGTGCAGAGAATTTGTAGAAATAATCATTATGAGGAAGGAGATGATGTGGGGGGGGATGGTTCAGTTTCTACTAATAAGTGCTTCATAATAGCTCAAAAAAATCTCTGTCAGGCCTCTGCGTCTTTCGAAATGCAAATGGATGAGCGCTCCCTGCAAAGCTTGCTGTGCGCGATACACAGACAAGGGTAGAATCTACTCTGTGTCACTCCAAATGATATGGAAACGACCGAAAGCGTCCTGGCTGTGGATAATTACGGAAGAATGACAGGTTGATAATAAGTTCTCATTTAGGAATCTCTCAAACGCGGGAAGTGTGGGGCGGCTTGCATGCCATGATGCTGGAGTTCGAGTGCCATCTGCATGAGTAAGCAGGTCTCGAAAAGGAATTTGGGGCTGCCGTGTGTACGTGGGGGGGAGGAGAGCTGCACGTGAAGATTTCAGGCTCAAAACCCCTAATTGTATTAACCTTGAAAACGAATCGGTGTCTTAGCGACACGTGAGGGTGCAGCCGTCTGCAGTGGCAGGGAGGTGGGCAAGCTGCTGCTTACGCGTGCTGGCCAGGCGACAAGATCCGGACACCAGGACCAGGAGCGCATCTGGCGCCCGCCACACGGCCACAGCTGAGCCAAAAGGGCCAACGTCTTCTCGGGAGTCGTTCCTCACCAGAGGTCCTGATGTTTTTAGGGTGAAAAGAAACTCAACCGAGAGACAGTAGGCGTCTGTCAAGTTTATAGAAGATTCAGGTTTGATGCATATTGTTCATTATCCAGAGTGAGGAAGAGGAATATTGAGGGAGTGCATGCACATCCCGGCAGGCTGCCTGGCTGTGCTGACACAGGCTGGACTCACCATCGACCACTCCTGAGCTCGCAGAGGGGCGAGAAGGCGCGCTCCGGGGCAATGTGGCATCAGAGGGGAGCCCTGTGCTAGAATCGCCTCAAACCTGGGCCACCTCTATCCACCGGGACAGCTGTCCTCCCGAATCCTGGGCATCAGCACAGCCCCTCTGAGCCCTCATGGCCGATGGGTGACCCTCAACCGTAGACCGGGCTGACAGCAATGAGGCTAACACAGTGGAGGAGAGGGAGGTGTGCAAAGCACCCTCCATTCTGTGACCTTCCACTCACCCTGGGCTCTGCGTCCTCCCGCCCTGAACACCTGCCACCAGGTGTGCCTGGCATGATTCTCCCACAGTTTCTGCCTTTCGCCCAGGGCCCAGATCCTGGAGGGGAGGCACAGTCAGACTCGTCTTTGGCATCTTCCCAGGACACAGGTATTTGTTGATTTCATGCAATCCCGCTCTTCAAATGGCTGCTTTCAATCGGTCTGTCTTATTTTATGTTGTAAAGAAAAAGCAGGGGGGCCTGGGTGGCTCAGTCGGTTAAGCACCCGACTCTTCGTTTCAGCTCAGGTCCTGGGACTGAGCTCCGAGTTGGCTCTGCACTCAGCCTGAGGTCTGCTTGAGATTCTCTCTCTTCCTCTGTCTCTGCCCTTCCCTCTCCTCTCTCTCTCTCTCAAGTAAATGAGTAAGTCTTTGAAGAAGAAGAAGCCTTGGCAACTTCTCCTCCCCATCCCCTGCGTATCTACTGCCCACAGAGTTATACCCAGACCATTAACACGGACAAGGCATGAGACGACAATGGGCCTCACCCAGCTGTGGCACATAGGCCTTTTCCCCGATTTGGGGTTTTTTTTGTTTGTTTGTTTAGTGATTATAATATGCAAAGATGGTCTCAAAACAATAGGCTAACCTGGATTCAGCCTTTCTTACATGTGAGGCCCTTCTATAAAAACATCAGCTATAACCCCGTACTTTTGCATGAGGCAGGTGGCATTATTACCTTCATTTTTCAAATAAGGAAGTAGAGTCTCCAAGCAGTCAGTGACTGATGCCTGGGCCCAGGGTATGAGACCTAACAAGTCCCAAGCTGGGATTGGAGCCCTGACTCCCACCAAGCCCTGGCTGCTGGCTGTCCTGCTGCCGTGAGTGGGGAGAGAGGCGGGACATGGGCATGAGGGGCTTGTGGCGGTCACAAGAAGCTACACCGAGACACAGAGCTGTGTGTGTGCAGGGGACTGTGCAAGACCCCCCACCACCTGCGGGCGAAGCCGGGTGCACTGGGGCCCAGACACGGGTGTGATGGTGGGATGCTGCCTCCCCCCCACGTGAGGTCCTCCCACCGAGGACATTCAGCTCAGGGAGGGCTCTCCCATCTTGCCTCCCCCATGTAGAAACAACTAAGTGAAGGACAAAAAGACTGACCAATGTCCCCACGTCCATGTGAGCTACTCAGGCGCATTGCATTCAATGAGCTTGGTCTTCCAGGTTACCCAGTAGAAGCCTGACTTAGAAAAATAAGCCAAAAACTGGCACGGAAATTTCCTCCATCCTGGAACATTAATTACTGTGATTTTTTTTTATTGTGAGTGGCTGCTCATGATACAAAGCAATGATTTTATTTTATACAAAACAAATATTCTAGATACAAAGTAGCAGTGTTTGGTTAATCTAAAAAATCTTCTTAAAAAAAAAAAAAGTAAAGATAACCAAGTAGTTAAGAGAAGATCCTTGGATATTTGACCTGGCCTTCTCCAGTAATTATTCTAATTATTCTTCTATTATTTAGGCCATGAGCCAAAGGTTCCCGAGTGCATAGAAAGTTAATAGCAGACTTGAAGTGAGAATGGGGGGCAGGCCAGCATATGTTCATTAAAGTCTGCTTTTACTTAAGGGTTTTCCATCAAGCAGGCTTTGGGCACCAATAATTTATCTTAAAATCTATTTACTCAGTGCAACAGGGAAATAATAAATTGTCCTAATTTCCCCTCCCAGCCCCAGAACTAGCTGCCGCTTGCCTTCATTCCCCGAAACCCCGTTGGAGTCGGTCTATGGCCTGGGCACGGCGGTACAGAGGATCCCAGATTGCACTTTGGGGGAACATCTCCAGTGGTGCCCCATGATTTCCGGCCAGCCTGTGTTACAGTTCATTAGCAGAGGTATGTGTTCCTAGGAGGACGCTGCTGGTGGTGGGTGGGTGGAGAGAGCTGATAAAAGGGACCAAGGGGACCACTGCAATCAACAGGGGCTCGAGCATACATAGTGCAGCCCGAGGCGCCCGGTGCCGGGAGGCAGCATTTCTCCCACCGTTCTAGGACTCATTTTAGCCACACACCACAACCCTGTGGTCATTCCAAGGAAATGAACTTGCACCAGCAAGTTCAATGCCTGCTCTGAAATGTGAAGCTGGGTTCTTGGTCCAAGGGAGAAGACCCATTGGATGCAGGAGAGAGAGCACTGTAGACAGAAATGAAGGAAAACTTCCCTTAGTACTCCCTCTTAAATGCCAACATTTTTCAGAGCCTTGGCCAGCCCTAGCAGTGCCATTTTGAAGGTGCTCAGAGCCACATCCATGCACGCCTCTTAGAAACTCCCACAGTTCCTGTCCCCGTTGGGTACAGGCAATGACATCCCCAGAGGAGTCAGCTCAGAGACCATGTGGTGCCCCTGGAGCATGAATTAGCCCCACACTCCCTCCCTGACACCCAGCGAGGCCCAGAGGGCAAGGAACGGAGAGCAGGCAGGTCTTACAGGAACTGAAGAGAGGAAAGAAGGATGGGGACTGGCCGGGGCCGAGGCAACACCTGGCCCAGCTCAGGGACCTGGAAAAGGCAATGCTTCCCCTCCCCCGACCCCACTCCTACACCGGCACTTCTGGGACCTCAGCCAGAGGCCATCCCGTTACCCAGAGCCATGACCCAGCAGTTCAGCCAAGTTGCCGACCAAACACAGCACACAGGCTCTCAACTGGGACGGCCAGTCACCATCACTATGAGCTGTCCCTGTTGCATCAGTGAGGAGCCACCCAAACCCTTCCCAGCAAAGCTGCAGTATTTTTTAGTGGATGCACACGCTTATCCCCTGTGAAAGCCACAAACCGAGCCCCGAAGCCCGTGGCTCAGGCAGGCGGGACGGGCCGTTATATGGAGGCCCCTGGAATCTTGGGATTTCTCAGTACATCTCTTTAGATGGTCCTTGAAAAATCCACGTTCCTGAGTAAGACATGAGGAGCAAGGGAAACACCTGGGGGTGGGGGCAGTCAGAGGGGCTACAAGCCCTACCCACAGGGAACCCTTACTCGGGGCCCACCTGTGCCCGACCCTATAGGGATTCAACGTCCATTTTCCAGAGTCTGGGGTAGGGGTGCAAAGGAAGACTGAAATCTTCACCAGGACACTATCCTTACCTGAACATGGACCCCAAAAAGTACTTTTTATAGAATTCTCCACATGATGATAACTCAAATATTTACAAATATTTCTCCATTGAAATTCTTCAGTCAGCTGTGTTTGGGGATCCAGAGGCAATAGGAGGGGCCTGAGAAGGACAGGCTTCCTCGCAGGCACCCACACCTGGGTTCCAGTGCTCACAAAGAGCTAGCCCGGTGAAGGCCGTGGCCATCAGCCTGCTCTCGGGAAGAAAGGCCACCTGGTTTCTTGACCCCCGTCTTTCCCATGCCATGTAATTGGTCAGAAGTTCTCTGTTTTTTCCTCAGATTTATGAGCTCTATTGATAACGTGTGGTATGATCGTCCACAAAAACCCGAGATCTGCACTAACAGGGAGGAAACGCAGCTTGCCCTTCCTCTGACAGGCCCACGCCATTCCTGCACTCATGCACCATGGTTCACATTTATTCATTTTGAGCAATTGTTGCTCAGACGGCCTGTCCACGCCAGCCCTGCCCGGAATGTCTTCTTTAATCAAAATTCTGCTCAAAACAGCCCAGCTGAGCAAGTGAAGTGGCCTTTCCCCATGCTATTGACGATCTGTCTCGAGCATTATCTCATACGTTTCCCTTTATTTTCTCTCCCAACCCAGATAGTCTTTGCTTTGAACCATCGCTTCTGGACGTATTGGATTTGATGCGACCTACACACTTTATATCTACCTCCCAGCCCTTGTTGCATTTTGCAAAAGCAACATGAAAACTTAAAAACCCAGGAAGAAAAAAATGTATTTAAATATCTCACCTCTTGCCCCAGTGAGACTTCTACGGAGGGTAAGTGAGGTCCGTGGGGAAATGTGATGTTATTTCTCCAGGCATCTGGCCTTGGAGATTAAGGCAGTCAGGAGCAGATCCCCAAGCAGAAAGAACGAGAGAGCTTCATTTTAGGGGATGGGCAGCTCCCTGGATGAATCTTTATGGACGTAGATATTGTCTGTGGGGGGGGGGGAAGGAAGGTAGACTCACTCTTGCAAAAGTAGGTATTTATGAATAGAGTCCTGAATTGACCTCAGCAAATAGATATATCCCCCCAACTCCCACCCCATGAATTGTTTTATTTAGTTTATCCAAATAGATTTTGGAAATAGTCTTGGCCCATGGTGCATGCTCAGTAAAGGTTTATGAATGAATCAATGGGCTGACAGTTTTCTCTTCTAAAAAATGCAGAAGTTCCTGGCTGGTCTCTAAAGGCCTTGCAGGTCGGAAGCCCCAGGATTCTAATTTACACCAAAAAGGCGGAGGAGGGTGGGAGCACCACTCTGGACAGCCTGAGCCAAAACAGAGGCTGCCCAGCTCCCCAGAGAGTGGGCTGATACAGCTCACACCAGCCGCCATGGGCTGGGGGCGGAAGAGCAAGGGGAACAGAGATGGCGAGCCTCAGAAACCAACCAGAAGAGAAAGAAAATCAGAAAGGAGGCTGGGAGGAGCAGACAAGGAGCCACTAGCCTAACAGCAGCCTGGGAAGATAGAGCAATGGGAAAGTCATGTGTCCAAGGCCTCAAAAAAATTCCAGGAAATCGGCATGACTCACTCTGTGTGTACTTCTTAAGTGGAAAGATGAGCAATGTGGCATTCGGGATCATTTCTATCTCCATCATGAGTGCAGGTTTGAAAGGGCGGTACGAGATCTGAATATTGCAGTCGACCCCAGTAAGATTTACCGATTCAAACACACGAGCTACCGTTGTGTCTGTCTCACCCCAAAACACATATGTATGGGAGGATGTGAGCTCAGTGATTTTGTGTCCCTCGTCGAACTGGAGCTGAGATGTTTCTAAGGCTGTTTGTGTGCCTGTTTATTTGTATTCTACCTCATTCCAAGAAGGAATTTGAGAAACTCTAACTCACAGGGCCAGGGATGATGCTCAAAATGCTCCGTTATCAAAATAAGATCCTCCATCGCGAGACAGTCCTGATAGGGGAAACCGCATGCTCTTCTGCCTGCACCCTCTGGGCAGAATGTACATGAATTTTACCTTGTGATAAAGTTGAACAATGTTTTCATAACAAATGTAACCACTCCATTGGGTGACAGAGCAGCGCTGCTGATAAGTGGACTTCAGCTTGCACTGCATACTAAGTTTCTTTGACATAAAAGAAGGAAAGCAATGTGTCCAATGAGCTAAGCACACGCGATTTAGATAACACTTATCGCTCTGGTTATGAGAAGGATTTCAGTGATCCCTGATCCATGCTGTAGCTGTGTGCATGTTTGCCAGCCGAAATGCCAAAAACCTTCGCTGGTGGGGAGGAGCGTTGATAAACACAGATCAGAGCCCCACTCGTTCCTCCAACGTCGTATTTATGGCATGGACGCACAAAGGTCTGTGCCGCAATGAAAGTCCACTTCCTGTGAAATGAAAAAGAAAAACAAGCTTTTAAGTTACAATATTAGGAGGATGACTGGGCAAGGATCAGAGTATTTATAGGGTCCTCTCTGCAGACTGGAAAGGCAGGAGTGGATGACTTATTTTTCATCTATTAATGTTTAATTTATTCCTTTTCACTCTTGACTTTAAAATCTCACATTTTCCTATACCTAGGAAAACATCCATTTAATAGTACAAGTTGACAGGCTCTCTTGAATGAACTTGGGAGGAGTGTTTTAGCAAAACCAAGAAAGGAGCAGGTCACCCAGCCTGGGAATCATCGGGCATCTTCTGCGGTGATCTGCTTTGGCTTTTCCTTCTTCCTGATTAATGGGCACCCCGATCACACACTGGGTTTAATTTTAAAATGAGTCTGCCCGTTACAAATAAATACCCAAGCATGGACATTATTCTTCAGTGATGCTCCTCTCTTTCCTTTCCAAAATATACCTTCCAAAGAGCTACCCACCACCCCCAAAAGCAACACTATTTTGAAGGCTAGCAGGAGCACTGAGAACAGGGGTGGCTTCCCACATGACCCCTCCGCTCACGTTGACCCATTTAGAAACCAGCGCTGCTACTCTGGACCCTGGCAAATGGAATCACACATTTCATTGTTTCTTTCACTTCCTCTGCACTCGTAAGGAGGAAGCGACACCCATGGTCGCCATCCTTTCCCGCTGGGGAAGGATCCTCGGAGAAGGAACAAGGTGGAGGGCCAGCAAATGTCACGGCAAACACAGACCACACACCGGGTCACATGCTGCACAGAGACAGGAAATGGTGAAGCTGCTGATTAATATTCGCCAAGATGAGATCATCTGTCATCTGTGGCACTCCTTTTGGGGGAACCCTTCAGAATTCAAGGATCGAGTCAAAAATGAAACTCTTATCGAGTTCTTTGCTAATAAGGTCGAGGTTTGGGATGGGCGCTTGTTTCCCTGTAAGGAGACTGAGGCAACAGCCTTCCTCTCCATTCTATTCTCTCTTTCCCAGTCTTTGCCTATCCTGCTGGATCTGTAGCAGGACAGCTTCAAGGAGACATGCAAACTGAGGTTCTGAGTGCGTCAGCAACTCTCCTACTCACCGGCAGACCCAGAGTTGGACTTTCTGGGGAGACATCGGGGCCTTAACCTTGACCCCATGCCTTCTGCTCCTCATAGCAGGCCTGTGGCAGCCGTGGGTGGCTCGGCCTGCGTGGAGATGTGAGACGCACTTCCTCTCTTCCTTCCAGCACATGGGGCTTCAGACACCCCCAGGGACAGAGGAGACTTCTCACACAACCTTGTGACAAGCTGGCTACAAGGTCTCCCCCCTGCTAGATTATACTTCTCATGCCAGAGAGTAGGGTGAGTTTGCAAAGTCACTGGGAATGAGCGTTCTGTCACACAGAGCCTTATTTCAGGAATTGACTGTTGGAATCTTGAAGTTGTTCAGATTTTATCTCCAAAGCTACAGGAGCCACTGAAGAACTTGAAGGATAAGAGAATTTAGGAAGGGCAGATTTGGGGAGTGTGTGCCATGGATAACTTCCTGGGTTTCCTTGCTCATCCCCCTGGTGCCAACTGTTGGTTTCCCTGATCCCTTCTTCCCAGAGCTTGTCCCCAACTGAGAAAGCCATTCCCCGAGCTTGTGTCAGTCCCATCGTGTCAGAGACTTGCGAGGGTCGTCCACCATGGCTGTCCCCTGACACCCCGCCGTGTCTGCCAGCTCGTTCTGGCCCCTGGTCCCGCCACCCCGGAGCAGCAGGGCAAGCATGGGAGCCCCTCATTCGGCAGAGTTCACAGATGTATCATGACAAGGGGAGGCAGGCCGGAGACGTTCTGATGGTGGGCACACATAACCACCACGTGGCCGTGCAGAATCACAAAGCTCCGAATACATCTTCGTCTGCTTCATAATTACCCTCCCCATTTACGTTGTCTGGGAGGGCTGAGCCATCCCCTCCCCACTCCAGTGGTGGAAGACGTGGGATCTTCCCCATGCTAGTCCAGCCATCAGTCTATCTGCTTAGGCATTAAACTGGGCAATTATGGTTGCTGAGCAACCATAACTTCTGCATATGTGCCTCCTGTGGGTTTGTATGCCAACCACAATGTTATGATAACAGGATTTTTCCCCCCCGACCAAGATCCTTCTTTATATGTAAATTTATGCTAGAATTGTGTATTTAAAAATTAGTTTCTGTGAGTAATGAGCCTCAGGTTTGGCTGGGTTCCTTTATCCCCCTAGGTTTATAAAATCAAGCTTGGAAGTTTTGAGATCATGCAGATCATGGATATGGTGTAAAAGAAGGCAAAGGGGTGATTTCAAGAGAAGCAGCTCCTCCTGGGGACATGTTCTGGACAACCCATGGACAGTGACTCCCATTCATGGTGCAAGGAGCCTCCTCAATGGTGTCTCTCCCCACTCAGGGCACCTGAGCAACAGGTGATCCGGGGACATGTGGCTGCCTCCTGCCCCCGCAGCCCCCTCCCTGCCCTCCTTACTCAGCTAACATTTCTCCAGGGCCTCTTTGGTGCTGGGCTTTGGGAAAGATTGCCAGGTCCAGATATCACTCAGATCTAACCTCATCCTGCCTACTGGGGACACACAATCTAGCAGGGAAGATGCCCAAATAACCGTTTATTACTGGGCTCCTGCAGTCTCCTGAAGTTCTTGGAGTTCACTGGAAGAGAGAAGGAGGAAGGGCATCCCACACTCTCCCGGCAGGCTGAGCCACACAAGACCACCACGGGTCTGCAGTGAGCTTGCAGGACACCTGGTGTTGGATAGGACTCTGACGTCCTCCAGAAAAGTCCAGATCTGAGTCTGCCAGTTGGTATGTGTTACCGATGCTCTGGGAACCTCAACGTCCCCGCCGATGAGGATGACCATCTTCAACGTACCGGTTTCTCAGGGCCGCTGTGACGTTGAACAGGAGAAGGTCCACGCAACGAGTGGCCGGTTCCCTCCCCACATTCCTTCTTGTGAACTTCAGCCACCGGCGGGGGTTGAAGGGCATGGACAAGGATTGTAAGCACTTCGTAAGCGTTTCCAGGTTTGGGGGGGCGGGAAGACAAATCGGTCAAGGAAAAATAAATAGCAACAAGAAAGATAGAAAGCAAGCACTTGTGGGCCATCCTGTGTTATCTGGCTCTACTCTTTCCTCTGCCGGACTATTTGGCTGGACCGGTGAGACAAGAGAGGAAGCTGCGGGGCCCACAACCAGTTGGGAGGACATAAATATTGATGAACACATCGGTTTCACATTAGTGTTTGATGAAATGTTTCATGGGCCTGAACCAGTTTCCCAGATTAAGAAAATCCCGTCCACGCCCACACACACCACTTCTTTGCTCTCCAGACTTTGGTTTGCATCCCATAGACGTGGACTTAGATTGTCTTTGAAAATCAGCCTTTCCCTTTCATCTTCGAGTCCCCCACCCCCTTTGTCAGGGGTGCCCCACTGACTTCAGAAGCAATCTGAGTGCGGAGAAATGCAAGGATTCGATCTGACTGAAATTCAAGGATAGTAAAATACACTGGTTTCTTATGTGAAATCTTATCATCTGCACCTAATTATCAAAGTTCAGGATTACCATTTGGAGGGAATTATTCAAAAACATCTGCTCTTCGAAATCTAAGCATTGCTAAAATGTCCCTCCTCCTCCAAAATTTTTAAGGCAAGCCTTAAAGGAAACATAAGAAAACAGGACTTCTCCCTCCTGAGTTGGGGGGATTGGAGCAATTAGCACTGTCTGTCTCTTGCATGTCCTCACCAACCATTCCTGACCCTGGGGCTGACAGAGCCCAGCTTGGCCCTGGATGTTCAGCTGTTGAAACCATTGGTGACAAATGCGAAATTCCAGAGAAAACCAAACTACATTCCTCTGATTGAAGAGACGTGTTGGCCACTCGCTAAAGGTCTCAAGTTCTGACCTCCACCAATGCCATACAGAGAGGCAGTGACAACTGGGACAGAGAAAGAGGAATCTGGGCACCTGCATGAGGACTTGGAAATGGGCATGGTCAGTTCTGGGGAAACCAAACGGAAACCAGTAGAAAAGGCAGGCATGAATCACAGAAGCAAGCAAGCCGCCCTCGTCCAGATCCCGTGGCAACAATGATCAGGTCTGGAACGGGCATCTCTGTAAGAGGAAAAAAAAGCCAGGCACTCACCAATAAGCTGCTGAAGGAATTCCCATCTCAGCTGGGGACACTTTCTGAAAAAAGATGAGAGTTTCCTGGGGAGACAGGTCCCCTGTAGCCTGAATGAATGGGCCAACTCAGCCTGAATCAATTAGGTCACACAAGGACTCTCCATAGTACGTGGAAACAGGAAATCTTTCCTAAAACAAAGAAAGGAAAATGTGCCTTCTCCCAGCTTAGTGGGACATGAAATTTGACCTTGGTTCATTCTTCTGGGTGCAAACTGCTTGGAACAGAGCCTCGTTGGGCAAGAATACAATCTAGCCCCAAAAGTGATAGGATGGTTTGCACAAAACAGACAAGTTTCTACCAGAGGTCACCCATCAGAGGGGGAAAGAGGCTCCTGGAAATTGCCTGCAAACTCAGGCACCAGGAACAGTCTTTGGTGCCTACCCATGATGAGAGTTCAGGAAACCATGCCTGATGCCATACATGACCAATAAGACTAAAATCAACTTTGGTCAGCTCTGCAATTTCTTCTTTCCATTAATACACTATGGCCACTGGTAGGATATACATAAAGAATTATTTTAAGGGGCTCCTAGGTGGCTCAGTTGGTTGAACATCTGACTCTTGTTTTCAGCTCAGCGCATGATCTCAGGGTCGTGAGATCGAGCCCCACATTGGGCTCTGCGCTCATTGCAGAGTCTGCTTTTGAAATTCTTTCTCCCTCTCCCTCTGCCCATCCACCTATCTCACTCAAATAAGTAAATAAATCTTTTAACAAAAGAATTAATTTAAGAATAAGTTTTAATTACTTAAACTATGAAATACCTAAACCAGCTTTAGATTTATTAAAACAAATGTCCCTTGCTTCCATTCCCAAAAGGAACAACAGAAACCTGGGTAAAGAGTTTTGTTTTGTTTTAAGGAGCTGTTTTGAGTTGCAACTCTTAACTCTTATGGGTTGTGAACTGTCAGGAGAAATGAGCATTTTCTCTCTCAACTAACCCAAGACATCACTCAGTCCTGACTCAGTCCTTCCTTGGCCCCTGGGGCGGGGAGTGGGCTGGGCTGCTGGAGGGCACGGAGTAGAGTCCATCCCTGGCACGTTTGTGTGCATGGTGCTGTGTCATTGCCATTATCACATGAAGGAAATCTCCAACAAACAAAAACTTGCAAAAAAGTACTTTTCAAACAACACAGAAGAGTTTTACAACAGTGTTTATCTAGACAGATGGAAATACTGCAGGACGCCAAGTTTTTTTGTTTTTTTGTTTTTTTTTCTCCCCCGGTCCATCATTGATTTTCTTATCCATTCAAGAAGGTGTTATTTGAGCACTGGGGAAAGAGTAGCCACACCAGAGCATGATGTTGGGCACAAGTCCATTTCCTCCTCTCTGAAGAGCAGGGCCACACCGACAGAGAAACACTTCCCCGTTTGCTCTCAGGTTCTATGATATCACACGTCTTTACTGGCAAAACTTAACTTTCTGTTACAATCCAATGGCTACAACATCATTCGCTTCAATAAACAATTACCTTAAATAACCTATTCTTGTACATAGCATTTCTGAGGGAAATTATCAAATACTCAAGGGTGGTATCTTAGGATTTTTTTTTTTTTTTTGCCCTTATTTTCATCCCTTGCTGGTTCTAGACTTAAAAGCTTAAAATAGAATTTCGTCTCCTACCAATGTTGGGAAAATATTGATTTTTTTTTTAAAAACTGGAGTTTTAATGGACCTTGAAATTAACATGGCTTTTATTTCTTTGACCCCATCATCGTTGATGATGTCACCGTGTCTCCCCAAAAATGTCTCTGGCCAGTGACTGGTGTTTTTAGCGTCTAGGCACCAGGGGGAAATCAGCAGCATCCATTTGTTCATACAAGGTCCTTCTTCCCTGAAAGAAATGATCCCATTACGGAGAAGTCGTTGGTTTAAGACAATAGAATTAATCGGCACTAAGTTAGCATGACCTTCTCCAAAATAGCACTAGGTTGCAGCCTAAACTTAAGGGCATGGCCAGGACATCTGCATTTTTTAAAGAATGCCACAGGTCCTTCTGGTATGCACCCGGGTTTGCCACTACAATCAACAGAGCAATCTCATAGCACATTCTACAAATTCTTGGCTCACCTCACTACAGCATAAGGCCCAGTGAATCCTCTGGGCGAGGATGGGGGTTAAGTGAGGCTAAAGTCCAGGGGTGGACAAGAGAGGAAGTAAGTAAAATCCAGGTTGGGTCAAAGACAAAGTGACTAATTTACTTGCCGCCGCCCAGGCTTCAGAGGCCGGGGCTGGGAGGTGTGGGATATGGGCTCTGCAGCAGGAGGGGAAGCTCCAGCTCTTTGGAGTAGAACCACCTACTCCCCACCAGCAAGCCTGGTACAGGTGTCATTAGCAGAAGAGAGTTGGCCCATATCTGAGTCCAGAGCCTTACCCACCGATGTCAATGGTGACATGCCTGCATTCACCTCAAGCTCTACGAGGACCTGCACAGAGCTCAGGCCTACCTATCCTTCAAGGGTGGAGGACCCCCAGAGCCTTGTACCCACACACAGCAGGGTGTGAGGAGGGTTGCCCCAACACGGCTGCCAACAAGGGCTGGAGGGGGCAGCTTGAGCGGGGAGGTGGGCTGCCGCACACAGCAGGGTCCGAGAATGGCAAGCCGAGGCGTCAGACTTGATCGGACCAGACTGGTCCACTGGGGACTCCTCGGGGCTCCCAGGGAGACCTGACCCCCAATCAGGGCCCACAGCCGAGCAGGGAGAGAAGAAAGAATGTGGAGCCGGGAGTAGGCGGCTTCTCGTGTCTAAAAAGCCTCATCTGGTGCATCAGGCATGCTGGATGGATCTGCAGCACATGGGGGATTCAAGGAGGGGCCTGCATCTTTTATTAATCACAGAGATGTGGAGTTGTGGGGTCCCCTTTCCAAGGACAGCCCAAATCTAGGGAAATGCCTCCCCCAGAATGTAACAATTTCAAGGACAATTAAATCCAGAATGTGAGCCACCACCCAGGCCGCTTCAATCTTCTTGCATTAGAGGGGGAGGGGCCAGCACCCACTTGGAGCCCTCTGCAGACTTCTGGTATGCGTGTCCACCGACTCTGGCCCAAGCCACCCGGGGAGGGGGGCTGGCCCCATACACAGAGGGGGTCGCTCCCCTCAGGCGACTTCAGCCTTCCCTGCACCCACCCCACCAGGATGGGGCAGGACACATGGGGTGCCCAGTATGGCTTCTGTCCTGACTGGGCGGCAAATGTCAGCTTCGTTTGTCCAACGGAGAATTACTATGAGTCAGGCGGCACCTTCACAGCTAACAGGGTGACCAGGACCCAGAAACGGTTGCCGGTGGTGTTTGGACTCAGGCACACTCCAGGAAAAACCATATTCGCATTTTATGGGTAAGGATCTTGAGCACTTGGATCTCAGTCCTGTGATCAGGAGCAAAGCTTGAAAGCCCGGTGCCCTATTTTGAATTCTAGTAGCTGTACTTGAACGCTCCCATGCCTGCAGCCTTTGTGCAGGAGCTCCACACAGATCTCGTCTATTCAGAGTCAGGAGAGGACTGCCTGTCCCGGAGAACACACCGCCTTTCTGGGGGGTATTTGAGAAGCCTCCATGGAAAGGATGGATGAGTCGTGGGCATCCCTGGCTTCAGGGTGGTCCCCTCCCCAGGCTCCATGTGAGCCACTGCCACACGGGTCACCCACAGCCACTGCTCCCCAGCTCCACTCCCCACCCAGCACCACTCTCTGTTCCACTTCTTTGAAAACCACATCTCCTTGGGTCACAGTGTCCCTAAATACACAGACAAAATACTTACATGGCCCAACGCCGGGCCAGCTCCCAGCTCCCAGCTGACCTTCTGCCATGTTGTTAGGCCTGGGCCAGGAGTGACCGATTGACGACAGTGTGCCTCCCGCCTGCCCTCGCCATTCTGTACGGGCCTGTGTCTCAGGCGCTCTGCGAGGCCAGGCCAGGCTGTGGCATGCCTCCAGGAAATACTTGTAGCATTGGCGTTGGCCTGGTCTAGAAGGGGCATCTTCTCCTTCCTGTAGAGTCTTGGGTCAGGGATTAGCTTCAGGTGGAGATAGGTGTGCCTTCATGTGTGTATATGTGTGTGTGTGTGTGTCTGTGTGTGTGTGTGTGTGTGTGTGTGAAAGAGACCATGGCATGAGACCCCAGGGCACAGCAGGGATCTGCCTCTTGAAGACACAGGGAAGGAGCAGGGTGACACCTGGGCCCAGCCCCTTACCACAGATTGGAGTGAGACCCAAGGGGAGGTCTTTTCAGCTGCTGGTTTCTATACCAGGACATCTTTTGATGAGCATCCTGAGGAAATCCATTTGGAGTTCTACTGATTCAGTGGGGCATCCTGGGAGAAACTCCCAGCCCTGTATGATCCAAGCCAGGGGAGGTACAGGCTGGGGGGATGAAGACAGCCCTCCAACAGTTCCCTGCCATGCCTCCAAGCCCTCTGAGCACGCCGTCCTGGGCATTCACAGCACAAAGCATTCTCTCAGATTAGGCTGTCTCTCAGGGACAGCAAATACCGGTGACAGCCAGTGAGCGTGCAAAGCTGGGCAGGGGTTTCCTGAGGCCACAGGGAACACTGGACCCTATAGCAATTTCCTGGGGAAAGGTACACCCCGAATCAGGCCAGACATGTTAGCCCAGAGACTTGAGTGCAGAGAAGAGTATGCATGTCCAGGAGCAGGAGTGGGGGTGGACGTCATTCATGCTTTCATGCAACAGGTAACCAGGACAGGGGCTCCCTAACAGTCTAAGGGGCTAAGGGTCACAGACACTGTGCTGAGGACTTTGGAAGGAGCATCAGGGTGTGCTGGAGTCCATGGGCTGCCGCAAGACCCCGCTTTGAACTTGGGCTCCAGCATTTTGTGCAGGGGCTGGGGAGGTGGCATGGTTCATGGATTACGATTGTTCACCTGAGAGGTTGCTGGACTTCTCAGCCACAGTTTGTTAAATTTGCAAATGCCCTCTGGGAACCGTCTGGATGAAAGGTCTATAAACGTAATGTTCAGATTACGAGGGGAGTAATGGCTAATATTCCATTTGCTTTGTACCTACTGACCTCAGACTCCTCGGGCCTCAGTCACGGCATTAAGACCGGGACGGATGAGGGTTGGGTCTGCCTGGGGCAGGTGCCATTGCTGCACACAGACTGCAGTCCCCGAAGGGGGGAGTGAGGGGCCCTGCGGGGCACCCTCCACCCTGACCCCCCATCACTGTGAGCAGCCCCTTGTGCAGAGGGGCGCAGACGACTGACCCGGGAGAGCTCAGCAAGGCGCAGCAGACATTCTGGAGCCTCGAGAAAGTCCCAGACGGGCCAATGCACCCTCCAGAAATTTAGGAATTGCTTAATTCCTAACACTAAACTGATGTCCCCCATGGGCACAGGAGACCTTCCTTCCCACTTTGAAGTTTGCCAAGCTGGGATTCTCAATAGAGCTGAGGAAGCTCTATAGCCAACTTTGCTATAGAAACAAATATGGCGCAAGGAGTCCTTGTTGGAGGCTCCAGATTCCCCAAGAACCACCCACTCTTTGTTTGTCCAGACAGGCCGGCCCAGGCCATGCCCGACACCTGAGGACGGGCTGGTGGCTTCAGGTCATGCTTCCCACCCACGTCCTAGGCCCAGCTGATGGCTCTGCAGGGGAGCCCGCATTGCACATAACGCGAGGGTGTGAGTGGGCACAACGGTTGCCCAGACTGTTTCCCCTTGCGAAGACGGGGAAAGCCCCGGGTGGGTGAGTGAATGCTTTTCCAACTAAGCAGAAAATTTAGTAAGTTGCTGAATGTCCTTGACGACATAGCACTTGTATAAAATATGCATATCGGCAGAGATGTTTTCCCTAACAATGCTCTGGGAAATTACATTAAATTCAAAATTATCCCCTGCTTTCCCGAGTTGCCCACAGAGACTGGCACCAACAGCACCATTAAGTAGAAGCAAAGTAGCAGCCTTGTTACCACTGCCTTCACGAGAGCCAGGGATCAAACATTTTTTCACAGTTTTATGTGGATAGTTTCATGAAAATTGATCAGGTCTAAAAAGTCACAGTCCAAATGAAGCTAAGGTTAAAGATAATTTATACATGATATTCCTAATTTTATTCCAGCTCTTTTATTACTATGTAGGCCTTTATGACTTTAAAGAAAATGTC
This sequence comes from Zalophus californianus, assembly GCF_009762305.2. Lineage (NCBI taxonomy): Eukaryota > Metazoa > Chordata > Mammalia > Carnivora > Otariidae > Zalophus > Zalophus californianus. The sequence continues at coordinate 85,034,324 of NC_045609.1, forward strand.
AGTGGCAGCAAATGACATTGTACTGAATAATCTAGTTATGAGGGAAAAGACATTTAAAACCATTCCACAGCAGCCTTGCCGGGTTCTGCTGAACGTACACTTTTCCTCCGCACAGGGGTCCGAGATTCCTCGCTGCAGCCGGAAACGCTTTCCGTGGCCGCTCAGCATAGCCTCTGCAGGTGGCCATGTACCCTGTCCTCCAAACTGCTTTATTTCCCACCCATTCTTCCTGTAGAATTATTGCAGAGGCCTCATTTTTCTGTCGGGTCAGCGGGAAACCGAAACTCCAAGCCGCCACTAAGTCTGATTCCGAAGGTGGCCTGAGTCCTGCAGGAGACAGACAGACAGACAGACACAGACCGAGCTTCAAAGCGGTCACCCCAGACAGCCCTGCTGGCCTCTCGGGGACCTGGCTTAGCATCCGCCCGTGTCTACACTTACAGATGCTTCCAGAGGCAACCAGGCTGGTTCTACCCTGCTGGGCTTCTCTCTCCTCCAATGACTATGGCTCCTCATCTGATTGACAAGGGAGCCTTGCCCTTGGCTGAATGTTCCCTGGAAGAGTTAGCAGAAGGGCCATTTCCTGGGGAAGCGAGAGGCCAGCGCTGACCACACCGGAGAGCCCCCGCCTCAGGCCCAGCCCCTGTATGCAGAGCTGCTGTTGGGCCCCCAGTCCCCAGACACTGCTGCCTGGAGCAGAAGTGACACCAGCACGGGGTCTCTGCTCCCCTTCAGAGAGTGCCTGCGTGCCCCTCCCCGCCCCTGGAGCACCGGGGGGGGCTAAGAAGGAAGGAGGACATTCCCCTGCCTCTGCATGCCTGATGGTCTCCAGGGCTACAGATGTGGGGCTAGGCTGGAACACAGCACCTTGAGGTGGGTCACGGGCGCCGACCCATTGGCTCTTCTGCCAAATCACGGAGACACTGTCCCAAAGACAAAAGCCAATAATCCATATGCCTCCGTTGCTGACTCTACACCAGGACTAGTTTAATCCTACCAACCCTATAGCAAGGTGACGCTGTTATCCCCATTTCTTTTTTTTTTTAAAGATTTTATTTATTTAATTGACAGAGAGACAGAGAGAGACAGAGAGAGAGGGAACACAAGCAGGGGGAGTGGGAGAGGGAGAAGCAGGCTTCCCGCCGAGCAGGGAGCCCGATGCGGGGCTTGATCCCAGGACCCTGGGACCATGACCTGAGCCGAAGGCAGTTGCTTAACCAACTGAGCCACCCAGGCGCCCCTTATCCCCATTTCACAGATGAGGAGCGGAAGGGTCTCGAATCCCCAGGGCTGGGATGTGTGACCCCGGGGCCACCTCTTCCTCTGTAAAATGACACAAATAACTTCCCTTTGGGGACCCTGGGAGGAACAAGGGGACACCCGTATGACCTGGGTTCCAGGTGCTGAGGCCCCTAAATGGTACGAGCTGGTACAGCAGCCTCCTCTTCTGCCAGCAGGTCATGGCTCAGTGGGTGAAGTGAGTGCTCTCAGACCCCCCCCCCCCGTAGGATGCAGTCATCCCATCAGAGCTACTCATGACCCCCCACCGCCTGCCTGGCGGACAGGGCACAGGGCTTTTAATCTCTGCCCTGTACCCCTTTCCCACGCCCCATCACATCCATTTCCACAGCAGAGATCAGCCAACAGGTGTACAGAACCCAGGACACCAGACAGCTGAGCGGGTGTGCACCTACACACTCACACACACGCGCGCACACACACACACACACACACACACACATATATGCACCTGCCCTGGATGGCCAGTCCGGCAGCTTCTATCAGGAAGTCTAAAGCTTAACTTCAGCGCATGTGTGTGTTTCTAAACAACTCGTTCTGTGTTTACACACAGAGGAGGGCAGGAAGCGTTTGGTCAGCGCTACGATTCTAGCTCTAAATCAAACCCATGGCCAAGAGGTTTCCCTGGGGTTCACCACACCAGAGACACCTGCTGGATGTGGGTAGAGTCTTCTCCAAAGCTGAAGAAGAGGGAGGGGGAGGACTTGGGGGCTTGGTTCCTGGCACCTCCAGAAGGCCCCGCAGGTACCCAGGTGTTTATGTGAAAGTTAGTTCCTAGTAGATGTCAACACGTTGTCGCTGGCTGAACAGGAGCCTCAGGCCCACTGAACTGAGCACTGTGGCCCCTGGGTAAGAAGGAATCAGGTTTTCTTAGGAAAACCATATACTGGATGTTAATTTCCTTTTCCTTGAAAAAGCAGAAGATCAATTAGAGGCAGAATGTGATTCTATCAGAGCTACTTTCCAGGATTTATTCTTTAAGCTTCCTTTTTCCAGTCCCCATCTGGCTCGGTCAGAAATGGGTTTTGCTTCATCAGAAATGTGCTGGAAAGTTCCCCATTAGATTATCGATCGCCTCCATGAGGCCGAATCCTCAACGTGCCCACAGATGCCGTGTGCTAGCAAAGACTCGGAATTTAGAGCCAAATAGAAAGAGGAGGAAATTAACTGATGCCTCGAAACCTGGCAGGAAATTTGAATTTAAATCCCTTTCTGGAGTGGACCCCTTGGAGCAAGTTCTGAAAACTGTTCTGCCCCAGCTGGATTCTTCCTGTGTTCGGCTCCTGCCCTGCTCACTCCAGGCCACCTGCTCTGTCTTGGGTCCCTCCTCCCTACACGTGCCCACACTGGGCCCTGGGCCACCCCTGTGCCCCAGATCCTCTGCCAGGCCAAGAAGCGATGGGAAGGGGCTGGCTCTTCCTTCTATCCACTCCTCCTCTGATAAAGAGGTACCGCAAACCATCGTGGGAAGCAGGGTGATAACCAGAGCCTCAGACTGGCCGACTTCCCTCTACAAAGAAGTGAAGATGTGCTCAGCCCACATGGATACAGTGGCTTCTCAGGGTCCATAATGCACACGCCATTATGAGAGGACAAGGGACCCTGGCTGGGCTCTTCATCTCCAAAATGAGGAGCCTCCAACAAAGCTTCTGTCCCTTGCCTGAAGGGGCCTCCCTGCCCTGGGGTGGCAAGGTCCCTGACAACCCAGGGCAGGAGTCTTCTTCCCTGGATCCCACTAACCCCAGAGCATCTGAGCTATGGGAGGTAGCTATGGGAGGAGCCTGCCCTCACCGAGCTGCAAGGGAGTGCTGACAACTTCACAAACATGAGCTTATTTAGACTAATAATACCTTTGTAAGGACAGGTTTCTTCCCATTTGGCTCATGAGAAAACTGAGATTTGGGAAAAGAATTCAGTAAAAAACCCAAGTGATATGGCTACCAAGTGTGAGAGGCAAGAAGGCCGTCCTGGTCCGGGAACTCAAAGGATCCTACCCTTCCTGCCATGATGTCACAGACGCCCGCAGGCAGAAATATCCACGTGGGTGTAGACACTCTCCCCATCCTTCACAATAGCAGCCAGCAGAGCCCTGCATCCTGGAAGGTAGTGAATGAACCTCCCTCCTGGGTCTAGGTCAGGACGCTCAACCAGAAAGCAGTGAACAGAGATGGATGACCAATGGGTGGTAGGCTGGGGACAGCCTGGGCAGTGTCCCTGCGCCCTGACAGCCAGCCCCACCTGAGGACTCATGTGACCCTGGAAGAAAGGCAGAATGCTGCATGCTTTCCAGAGATCTGGTCCCAGTGAAGCTGTTCCCATTCTCTTCTGCACAGGGAGATCTGGAATTAATTTTTTTTTTTTTTTTTTTTTTTTTGGTCCTGCAGAGAGGTGGACAGGGTCTGTGAACTGGGAAGATGTTTGGGTATTCTTCATTCCGTTGTACTGAAGAAAGCTCTACATCCAAAAATGGTAAGCTCTGAGGTAGTTCAGAACTTTCTTATGGAAACCAAATACATCAAGGGTGGGGTTGCAGCCAGGACCCAGGCAGGTCCCAGCCTGTCGACTCTCGGGAGCCTGGAGCTCGGCTGTTTAACAGCCGACCGAAGAGCTGTGTGCACAGAAGCACTGTAAGCGTCTCCCGGGAAGTCCAGCTCACATAAGATCCACAGTGTCCTCAAGCTGCCCTCACAGAATTTTGTGGAATCACGATGCTAAGAGGACCCTTACACCAGTCTTGCCCGGCCCTAGATGCACAGAGAGGGACACACAGCCCCTAGAGGAGATGCAAAGTCTCACCCACAGCCAGGAACGGATCGTCACGTGCCACACTTGTATTGTGGCCTACGTACCTACATGTTTGCAACACACTGAGGTAATATCATTCTCTCTTTTTGAGGAAACTGAGGCTCCAAGAAGCCAAGGTCGCCAAGGTCACCATGGTGACGAGCGATGGCCATCTCGAGCCGAAGCCTACGTCTTCTGCCCCGGCCTGCAGCTGCTGTCCATGGTCGCGCTAACCATGGGTCTAATAGACCCTGTCTCCATTCCTTTTGTCCACAAGCTTCCCTTCCAGATAACCGCACAATAACAGATGGTCTGGTCTACCAGCTGGTTATGAAGCAGGGTCCATACCTATGTGTATGTTAGCAATTTCCAAATATTTGATATATGCAAATATAAGACAGAGGAGGAGGGATGCCAGTTGGCGTCAAGAAATAAAATGGACAGGGACCATCGACCTGGTAAAAGAGTCAGCTTCTTCCATAGTGGCGTTTGTCTGATTTTGTCTCCTTTTCTACACAGCCATCGTGAAAACCTCTGGGCACGTGTACAAGAATCAATCCACAACATTTATTAGCATTGAGCCCAAGGTCAGATGACTTTGGCCGACTCTCCCAGCTCCACTGTCCCATGACCCAGCACCGTGACGCCACCACAAGCCCGACCAGCTGCACCTCACGCTCCGCAGGGGCAGGCAGTCCTGATGTAAGACCTTTCCCAGGAGGGACCCCGTTAACCCTTTCTGCGGACAGTGCCCCATCCATGGAAATCTTCAGGCAGAACGGGGAAGACCTCACATGTGAGCCCTGCTAAGGGAATGCTCAGCTAAAGCTGTGAGGAAGTGCTCCGAGCGGCTTCGGTTCTGCACAGCACTAGGTCTTAATCCACTTAGGGACTCTGTCCCTTGGCACTAGAGATACTTCCAGATGAGGAGATCTGTTGCAGAACGAGTGGAAAGTCTAGCTGCACAGAGCTTAGAGGCTCTTTTCCTGCGGGACCTTCCAGCACCTTCCTCTGATAATGTGCCACTCTCCCAGAGGGGAGCATAATATACAGTGTTCCCAAGTTTGTATGGCAAGGGACCCTTCTCCCTGGGGACCCATGTGAACAAGCTTGCAGAAGAATTTCAACCCACTTCTGATAGAAAACCACTCCAGCCTAGTTTCAGATGGGAAAAGGGAGGGACAAGCACATCTTATGTAAGCATTAACTGATCGAACTGGAAACCCCTATTAACCATTAGCTAGTTACAGCTCATAAGCAAATTAATAAAATGTGTATTTCTTTACAAATTGTAAGAATTAATAACAACCGAATGCACTGTTATCCTTCATTAGATCTGAGATGGGGTGCCCATAAATCACAGTGGAACAATTTGGGAAGTCTGAATAAAGACTGGATATGAGATCTATTATATCAATGTTATATTTCTCGAGTAAGATCAAGTATCATGTCTGAGAGTGAGTGTCCTTTCTCTTAGGAGATGTATGGTCAAGTAATCAGGGCTGAAGTGACATGATAACTCACTTTAAGTGGTTCAGAAAGCACGTGTGTGTGTGTGTGTGTGTGTGTCCACACACAATGTGGCAGAATGGTGGACCCAGGTGAAGGAGGTACAGTGTGCTTTGTTCTGCTCTTTAAAGTTTTCCATGGGCTTGAAATTTTTCAGGATAAAAATCAGAGGAAGTTTACGCAATTCAGAAATAGACTTCAGAAGGACCCCCTGGTTCCAAGTGGAAGGCCTGCCATCTGGAGCGGTCATAACTAGGGGTCCCGAATCTCCGCTTCTAAATTCGCTTCTCCTTGGATGGCCATGTGTCTTTGTCCCAGCCATGTGGCCAAATGTGCTGAGATGGCCACTTCCTGTCCCGATGACCTTCATCACAGCAGAGACCATGCTAGGGCTGCTGAGCAGGAGCCCTCGGGGTGCTGGGGGACCCATCTGATGGCAGGTCTAACACAAAGGGGTGCAGGGCCTGGGGCTCTGTATGGAGTCCAGACTTGGGGTTAACAACACTCACATTACAACCAGAGACAGAACTTTCAAATGTATTCCTATGGCCACTCCAACTCTAAATCTTGTTTGAATGTGTCCTCACAATATACTCAGTGTGGGGTTAAATAAAAACAGAAACCCATAAACTAACATACGAGCAGACAGAAGAAACAAGCCCTGAGTCTGGGGCATAAGGCACCAAGACCTTGTGTGTTGATCTTGGGGACTTCTGTGCCTAGAATGCCAGGTTCAAATGACCAAGGCAGTCATTTTAACTTCCCACCCTGGCTCGAATTCCCAGATGAGCCTGTACACATAGTGATGGAAGTGTTGGCCTGGGAAGGGGAGGCGTTGGGATCCTGGCTCAGGGCTGAGCACCCTGGGCTCCTACGTGCTGCCCGGGGAGTGTGGGTGGCCTGGCCCTTCTCCCATGGCCAGCCCAACTGCTTGATTGGCCGCAGCGAGGACCCAGGACCGCATCCACTGTACTCCTCGGTCTGAGCCTGGCAACACGGTCACACACTCAAACAGGAGCCTTCTGCTCGTTCGTGCCATTGCGGTGGGCCCAAGTCCGGTTCTCCCCCTCCATGCCACCAGGTCATCTGGGTCCCCCTCTTGCATTTTCTCCTGTGGCTTCCCTTCCCAGCCTCCCTCCCCCACCTTAACCTTCTCAACTTCCCTGAGCTTTTCCCTCTTCTCTGTGGTAGGTTTCCTTTGTATCTTAGATCAGGAAAAAGGCTCTTACTCTGCATGCATCCTGCAATGACCCAAACCCTTAATAACAAAACGCCACCAAACAGCAATGCAGAGGTGCGGCCGAGTGGTCCTGGGAAAAGAAACAGAAACAGAAGGAAAGGGACTCTTCTTATCTTCAGGCTGTTTCACGTTTTGGTAGAATAAAAGCAAAGGAGACCACAAAGCACGGGGTTGGGTTACTAAAATACAAAGGGGGCACAGGTATTCCCTGAATAACCAGCCCTGGTGAAATCCAGCAAAGGAATATTTGCAAGCATTTGCTTATTCAAATTGTAATAATTTCCTTAATTTCTACTTTCACAGGGAATCGCTATGCTCTCCTGATTTCGCATAAGTCTTTTTCCCCAACAATTTCATCAAATATTTTCTTTTAGAAGGCAGAGGTACTATTTCCGCTTGTCCTTTAGGCTCATCCAGAAACACTGATTGACTAATGAGGGAAGCAGCTTATGGTAAAACATCTCTATTAAATTCTCTTGGCATTTTTAAGATTAAAAAAAGAAGAAGAAACTTTCTCTCCCTCTAAATGCAAATCTTCCCTGTAACACTGTGCCTAATCTACTACAACTAATTAATCTGCTAGAGCTGATGAAATGTTACCTCCGCATTTTTTGTTCCTTGTATACAATTATTGTAACAGTGGTGAATAAATCAATATTCCCAATCCAACTGTAAAAAACAATCAAGAAAAGCAGTGCTTCTCAGGGAAAAAAAAAAAAAAAAAACACCAAATAATATTTATTAACTCTGTCTCAATCCACAACAGAACCAAATACCATTCAGGCATTTTCTGCAAGTGTAATAAGCAAACTCAGATACATGATGAAGGTGGCACATGCCAATAATTTCACCATTTTACACTGCAGAGTAATTGAAGGATTTAATGAGAAACAAACCAATAAAAATAAATAGACCATGTTAGAGGAGGAGAAACTGATCTGAAATGGAAGTTGCTCCATTGTGAGTTGAGGGGGTTTTTTGCATGGTTTGACCAAGGGAAAAATGGTATCAGGACAACTAGCTCTTACCCACTTTTTCAAAGAAAAAAGATAACATTGTGTTTCTCTAGATGAAAATCCTGGCCACAGCAACTCTTAGTGTTGAGCAGGAATTGGGCCCCTCCAACTGCAATCATGCTTCCCCCCCAAGGCGCTCTGGGGGGACAGTGTCACCTGGTGCCAGGTGGCCTGGGAGCTTTGGTTCCGCCAGTGGGTGCCAGACCCCTGCAAGCCTGGCTCAGAGTGGCTGCCCCACTTGGGCACCTGTCAGGAAGCACTGCCCAGCCTGCATGTTTTCGGTGACAGCATTGTCAAGAGCAAAGAATCCAGGGCACGGAAGCCCCCACTGAAACAAAAGTGGGTCTCCCACTTATGCGGCCCGAGCGTCAACGCTGGAACAAACACACCTGAGCCTGACCTCTGCCCACCTCTAGGCCTGGGGATTCAAAGAGGAATAGGCATGGTCTTTACCCAAAGAGCTCATGGCCAAGGTCCAGGGTAGGAAAATATATGCTCAGGCTGTTGAGGGGGCTTGGCCCCCTAACTCAGGCGGCAGGAGGGCTCAGGAGGCTGCTGGGAGGAGCGTGCACCTTGCAGAGCGGGGAAAGACATGCCAGTTGAGCAGGTGGTGTGGGCTTAGCTGGGAAGGAAGTGCAGGAGATGGTGGCGGGTGGCCTTTCGGGCAAAGGGCGCCGAATCTGCAAGGGGACAGAAGTAGGAGCAAGCCGCCTCCAGGAACAGATGACAAAGGGTGGGAAGGTAAAGGGAGGTGAGGGCGAGAGAGTTAGCCAGGGCCAGGTCAGGAAGGGCTTCTATCTGGACGATGCCAGGGGGCTCTGGGGGCTGTGGAAGGAGGACAAAGTGGATCCCCACGGGTGCTACAGCGTGGCGTGGCCAAGCCGTGAGCCCAGAGTGCTGGCTCCTTTCTGCCTTTATGGGCATGTACGGGGATGGAATTCTTCGTCCATCCCCTCTGAGGGGGTGGTTGAGTCCCACCACTGAGCGCCCACTCCCAGAGCAGGAGCCGTCCTTGCCCACTCTACAGTAGGAGGCTTGGTGGGGTCACTCTTTAACCCCCCCAGGGATGTGTCTTGGCTGTCCACCTGCACCTTTATGTTTAGAAAAAATGCAAATCTTGTCTCTCTCTCTCTCTCTCTCTTTTTTTTTAACTCAAATCAAGAGAAGCCAGCTCCACAATGTTTTCTCTAAGAGATGCTGCTTTCAGATCCTCTGTTTTGAAGCCCTCCCCCATATGCACAATTGAAAACACTCCACTGTAATAAGTTATTGCTGTGCGGGGGTTCTGGGAGCAAGGGAGACGCAGGGTTCAGAGCCGGGAGCCGAGAGGTCCTTCCCCAGACATGCGAGGGCCCGAGCAGTGGGCAGGCCACTGACCCTTTGATCACACTTTTGAAGAGCTCTCTTGAAAAGTACTGATGGGATGAAGCATTTTATTTCCCGACCAAGTTCAAGTGAGCTCGAGTTAGGCCTGGCTGCCACAAACAAGGGAGCTTGCTATTTTATTCACATGACCTAGGTGAGCTGGGGCGGCGAAGGCGCCCCATCCCAGAAAGGAAAGGAAGAGTCCAGCCGCTCGGCTACTGAGCTCATAGCCCGGGAGACGTCTCCCCTCTGCTGGCCACCTTCTCACTTCCATAGAATTTGGGAAGATGCAAAGAGGGGGTCCGCTTGTCCTAACCCTGCCCGGATCTACCTAGAAGATTCCAGAAGGATCGATTCTATGTCTTGCCCCTGACTCATCACCTCAACAGGAGGCATACTACTGCCTCTGAAGCCCCAGTCCGGGGACCCGGCAGGGCAGTGCTACAAACCAAAAGGAGGATGAAGAAAAGCAGGAGGGAAGGAGGAGGAGGAAAGAAGTCCTTCTGATTCCAGCTTCCTCCGGGGAGAGGTGCGCGGTGGGAGGCGGTGGCACAGACCCGGGGCCAGGCCTTGCTGGCACCACACGGCCTGCCCAGTGGGGCCAGGGCCCTCTGCGGCTGCAGAGAGCAGCTTCAGTGACCGAGAGAAAGGGGTGGGCATCAACAGATCCCCAAACCCAGCCCAGAGCAGCCGGCTCTCAGGATGGGGGGTGAAGGCCCACGCTGTCGCAGACCCGCCCTGCGTCATCAGAGAGGCAAACACGGAAGGGTTCTTTCCATTCTCAGGCAGTGAGGCCTATTGCAAAGCAATAGTTCTGACTCTCATTTCACCCAGAGAAAGAAACAAAAATCCAGACGAGGAACACTGACTTCCTGAGCTCAGGCTGCACAGCTGAAAGGGGGCGAGGACCGTGCCTTTCCGTCCACAGCCTCCCCGCCACCGACTGCAGAGCTGAGAGTAAGGGGCCAGGCCCCATGCCGACTGGAGGCAGACTCGCCAATGCTTGCTGACAGAGGGCCAATGATTCAGAACCTAAGCTCTGGCTTTAGCCCCCAGTGACCTCCTGTGGGCCTTGGTTTCCCCATCTGTAAAAGAAGAGTTGACAAGAAGGACCCGAGACTCCGATTTGACAGCTAAAACAGCTATAGGATGCTGAGGGTCCCCGGAGCCTGGGAATGATCCCAAGGTCAAGGCGTCACTTCCTGTGCAGCCCCCTCCCGGCAGACCAGGTGAACTCCAAACTGGCCAAGGAAGCCTTTCTGCAGCACCTGCAGACTCTGCAGCCGCCTCCAGGGCCTTCCAGAAAGGAGAGCGGCGCTGTAGTGGGTCAGTTTTTCGGCTGACCCGGGGCAGGTGGTTCCCCGCACGTCAGCAGGGCACCCCGGGCAGGCCGGCTGTGTGGGGGAGCAACTTCCTCCCAGGCACACTGCCGTGGACCCAAGCCACTCTCGGGCCGGGAACCCCCCCTTCCCCATTCCTGTCCAGAGCACTAATGTACCCCGAGCAGCTCTTGCAGCATTTCTTGTAGGGCGAGAATAGGTAGGAAAATAGGTAGGAGAATTGCTATTATTGCAGCCCAGCAGAATTCCTGGTGCTTTTGCGATGACTTACCGGACGTGCCTGCAGCAGCCCTGAGGCGGCTCCCCTGCAGAGGAAGGAACAGGCTCAGGGGGATGAAACGTTTTACCAGAAGAAGTACTTCGAGTACAAGGATGTGTGCCTGCAAAGCCTGCGACCGATGCACTGGCCACTACCCCTCCATCTTCAGAAGTGCAAGGGCACCGAGTCTGTCTGAGCCCTTGACAGGAGAGTCGGGGAAATACCGCGCTTGCTCGCTGAGACATCACAGGTAGCTCAGGAAAAAGGAATCAGCAGATCATATCCGGTGTGGAGTAAGTGCCCAGAGTGTTGAGCAGCAAGACTGACCTTCCACGGCGGGAGTAATCCCGAGGGGCTTCATGAGGGAGGTGCTCCCTGGGGAGCTCACAGCCTGCCACTGCTCCGAGGGTACGGCACACATTCAGAGTTAGTGGGAAGTCATGGGCTGCTGATCAAGTGGGTCTCTTCGCTCAGAGTCAGCACTCGACATCTGGCTTGAATCTCTACAGCACACCCTGCCACGCTTGACGGCTCAGGGCAAGACAGACGCATTCTGACCGCAGCCTCAGTGGCGAGTGACCGAGAGGCAGAGGGGGACACCCGCCTTGGGGAATAAGCCTGCGGAGGTGGTGGTGGCCGTCCCCCCTCTCCCTCCGGCCCCCGCCTCAGGCTCCAGGCTGGAATCTGACAGTAGCTCGGGCTCCCGTGGGTCCCCAGCAGCTGCGGTGAGGGTGGCCACACGGCGGCTGCCCGGGGGTTAGACTCGTGTTGCAGAAATCCAAGTCAGAGAAGGCGGAGGGCCCCCCCATCCCCGGAGCTCTGGGTGGGCCAGATGCAGGCCTTGAGCTCCATGGCCCCCAGCAGCCCCACATTTTTCTCAGGAACCCTCGAGGCAAGGCAACCCTCCAAACAGGAGGCACAGACACAGGGTCCCTTTTGGCTCCCTGCAGCCCCCAGCATGAAGAGATGAGGCTCAGGAGGTGAGTGTGTGCCTCTGGCTGGGCGGTGGGGCAGCCGAAAGCACCGCCAAAGTGAGAGGAGGCCCCCTCAGCCATGCCCCCCCCCCCCCCCCCCCGCCGCAGGAGCCTGCTGGGCCCTGGAGCGGGGAGGGGCGTGCCGAAGCTGCTGGGAAACCCTCCAGGGAGGCTTGGCCTCCACCCTGAAACTCCTCAAATCAGCCTTTCCTTCCAAGCAGGGCTCTGTATGATGAAGACAGAGCTTCCAGGACCAGTTTGCAGATCGGTGGTGCCAGAGCCCCCGTCACCCTGGCGCCCAGCACACGGCATCTCAGTGTTCGCAGCCCATCTGTCCATTTCCGCAGGGCCTGGTACAGCTCGGGGGACATGACTGTGCAAACGTGGTAAGAGAACGAGCAAAGCCAGCTCCTTGTCAAGGCTCCTTGGTGCCCCGGGGGCAGCTCTGAGCGGGCCTGACCCTGACGAGCCACGTCCAGCATGACCCCTGGCCAGGCCATGCTGCCACACGAGTCTACCGAGTCCGCCGGGAGGAGGGCAGTGATGAGCTTGAGTGGATGTGTGGCAAAAGCCTTCAGGAAGGAAGGGAGGGAGGCGCGCCCCCAGGGGCATGTACTTTCACAAACACCCTCACTATTGTATAAGATCCATCAGGGGTAAACTTTATAGGGTGGAAGATTAGTATGACGATCGTCCAGAACGTCTACTTTTCTCCATTGCACCAGAGTTGGATTTTCTGTTTAATTATACATTCACCATTATTCTCATCCTCACGTGTCAACGTCGGCCACGCTATATGTCACATTTGCCAGTGTGACTCACACGGACAAGCACCTCGGTCCGACACCCGGCGTGATTGGTCTGCTAATGAAATGGGTTATGGCTTTCTCACGTGCTGGGCCTCAATAATAGAATCTAAGTGAAAGGAATGTCCAAGTGCAATCCTAGTTTACATATTAGTTATTGTATAAAGGGAAAAAATGAGGGCCTACGGTAGGTTACATGCAATTAACATTGAGGCCCTCGCGTGGGTCTCATGGGAAGTGGATCAGCCTGGCCGGTTATTTCTCAGATTTTGATGGGAAGAAGGAAGTGTTTCACTGTTCACCTCAGCTGCAAGTGCTAAGGCTTCCTGGAAATGCAAGACATCAACCGAACCTCAGGACAAGACAGACACAAAATGAGCAGTTGGCTTTGAACTGCTCCTCAGAAGTGTGGCTCCAGGAGTTGAAACTAGCACGTGAAGCATCAGGTATACCAGGGCCCGTGCAGAACCAACTCCGAAGGAGCATGCCTGAGCCAGAGAAAAGTGGAGGGCTGCACAAGGGAGGTCCGTAGCTGGGGAGGGCAGAGGGGCTCCACAAAGCTGCAAGAATCCAGTTCAGCCTCGAAGAATGGGTATGAGGGAGCCAGCAGCAGTGAGGGCGGTAAGCTCAGTCACACTCCCCGCAAGCACACGTGCACACACATGCATACATGCAGGTGCACAGCAGTGACGGTCCGCAGACCACTGGCAGAACTTTGGGGTTCTGGTGGTGCAGTGGAGGTGGAAAGTCTGGTGTGGCAGGGCAAGGAAGAAGCAGAAGATGGGCAAGGAACACATGGAAGTTGGCTACTAAAAAGAAAAGCACATGTGGAGGTGACTGGGGAGGGAAGCAAGATGCAAGAAAGATTGCTTTTTTGGGCAGGAAGAGACTTCATGAGATGATTCCTGTGTCAGAAGGAAGGCTGGACAGAGGCCATGATGCATCTCTGATCCCAAGACCATGGAGCAGTGGGAAGGAATGGATGAGGCCAAGAGAGCATCCAGGGAAGACAGCTTGTTTCACAGGTGAGAAATTAGGTACCGATTCCACATAAGCAATGTTGCTAAGGTACAGAGCAAATGGCAGGCACCTACGCTCAGGAAAGACTGGAGTTTGCAGAGCATTTTCATCCACGTGATCTGATTTGGTCTTTTATAAATAGCATTAGAGAAAGAAGGATATTATCTTCACGTTAGAGATAAAAGGAAAAATCTGAGGATGTGTCGCTTTAAGCAGACTCATTTTGTTCCCGACTTGATGGGTCGGGTTACCAGGTTTCTTTGGTCGCATGTGACGAAAGCTTATTTACCCAAAAGGGGAACTTTCTGGCTCGTTACTGGTCAGAAAAGGAATGTTGCTGAACCTAGGGGCAGCTGGAGTCAGAGACCAGCCCTATCTCCCAGAACAGCTTTTCTCCTTGTACGCCATCTACATCCCTTAACCTTATTTGGGTGCAGGGGTAAGGCCACCACAAGCTCTATGTTACTTTCCCTGCAACTTGATGATGAATAAAAAGAGAGACCCCTCATACGAGGCTTTCAGAAAAGTCCTGGGGAAGTTCTCACTTTGGGCCACGTGTCCATTCTTTTTCTCAATCCATAAATCAATTCAGCCATTCTTCAGACAAATATTGATTGAGCACCCCCAATGTAGCAGACATATTCTAGGCAGTAGGGACATGGGTGGGAAGAAGACAGAAAAGTTTTCTGTTCTGAAAGAGCTTACTCTGGAGGAGTCTAATGAGAGAAGATCCACGGTTTAGACGCAACAACAAAACTCCAAGCACAAGCATCCATGAATCTACAACTAGACCAACTCCCATGGTCCAGGAAGGAGACGGCAGTTCCCACCTTCAAAGCAAAAGACTAGAATGTGTGCGGTAGCTTGGGGGATGGAGGGAGACATATGGGGAGCATTTCCCCAAAAGGAGGGGATTTAATATTATGACTAAAAGAAAGAAGTGCTGCCGGGCATATGAAATTAAAATGCAGAATTATGTAAAAATTTTGTTGAATAGTTTTTTACTATTCAAACGTGAATATGTAAGAGATGAGAAATTGAGAAGGCTTTGTTCGTCTAAATTATTAGTTGGAAATATTCTCTCATACCAAAGATATTTATGAATATTTGGAAATAGCTCTCCAACGGGAACCTAGTCTGCAATACTGACCCCATCTCTGCCTCGTGGAGTGCCCCATACAGACATTCACATGGATCTCCCCCGATAACTTACCCTCTAGAGGATTGCAGGCTCTCTTTCATTTTCTCTCATACCTAAGTGTTTGGTACAGCACTGGGCACACAGAAGGTGCTCAATATCCATTCAATCAGATGTGTATTCTAATTTACCAAAATCTGGTGCATGAAACCATAGTCAAATACAGTCATATATGAAAAAGTCTTGAGAGTGGTTTGTAAGCTTCTATTCATCTAATGATCTTTCCTTTTAGCACAAATAAGAAGACTCCAATTCAAAGTCATGTCTAATTCTTAGAAGCACAATATGATTTGAGGGTCATCACAAAAATACATGCAGTGCACAAAAAGGGCCCTCTGTTGAAAAGACAGCACAAACTCTGAACCACCAGACAACATTTGACAGGTTGCCAAGCACTCTCATTGCAATTCAACGTATTGTGCCTCATATTCCTCATCTTAACCCTCAATTGTATTTGTGAACCTTTTGTGGTCAAAGCTGTACCCCACCATGGAGCAACAGCTCAACCAGATTTAGCCTCGAGTGTTCAGAACTAATGGGAGCGGTGACCCAACTGGCTGACAGCTGCCAGAGGTCTCGGATACAGGAAGTTGCAGTTAGACAAGCAATGTAGGTCATCACCACTGAGATATCTCAAATCCATTCTTTCAAGCCTAATATGTTGTCTAGCGTGTTTGGGCAGAAGAATTCCTCTCCTTCTGTCATATTTTAAAATTTCAGATCCCAACCAATTCTTAGAAAGAGCAATGATGTCTACCGAATCACAGGGAACAAGGCAAGGTCATTAGGAATAATGACAGATGTAGACAATGGATCACAACCAAAGGAGGATGAAGGGCAAAAATGCATGCATCCAGCGGCCAGCACGGGCAGGCATCCCTGGCTTTAAAGAGCAATATCAGGTCTGACAGGGTGAACTTAGGTCCCGGTTCAGTGGATTTGTCTGTTGGCCATGACAGAGAGATGGCGCACCTAACCGAATTTGAGCCTAGTGAGAACAACCCAATGGAGAATATATGTGTTGGCCATCAAATGATGGTCTGTTCTTATCACCAGAAAACAGGCTTCTCTGCAGACTACATTTCAAAGTCCTCCATTCTAAGTATAATTTCCATATCAAGCTCCAGGTCCTATAGTTTCAAGGTTCTTTGTAAATCCCGCCTCCCCCCGCCCCCACCCAGGCGCTGGATCGAGTAGTGTTAGTTTGTTAACACGTACTTAGTTCTTTCTTCTCTAAGGAAACACTCCCCTAAAAGCAGCAGCAGACACTTCTCCACTAAGGATCCCATGGCAAGAGTGTTTTCACTTCTTTTGGGGCTCTTTTATTCCCTTCAATAGGGCTTCTCCTAGCTGACTTGCTCTGGCATGGCACTGTGTCCCACCCTCTCAAGGACACCTGGAGACAATGCCACTGGAGTCAGGGACAAGGGTGATAGAGGGGACCAACAAGGGAATAAGACTTCCTAGTCAAGAGTCATATTCCTCTATTAGAGGACAGTGTTCAAGCCCAGCCCCTTCATTAGGACACTGCAGAGCAGGGGGTACCCTCAAAGGGGTCCAAGCTCTTGGGTAGGTAGAATTCCTTTCAACCCAAGGGTGTTTGATGATGTCACAGAGGCATGAAGGCCAGTCTCATGAAGAATTAAGGTGAATTTGGGGATCTGCAATGAGGTCATGCTGTCCACATCTGATTTCCCAGAACATTTTCTTAGACCTCTACCTCTTAACTCCTCATGGGCCTTATCTCATTTTGTCTGAATTTCACACTGAAGAGAGATGATGAAGCAGATGGCCTGACCCCGACCCAAGCTGTCATACCGACTCTACTCCATAAGGCAAGTGTGACCACAATTCCCAGTCACTCCTGTCCTCCATCCCACAATCTGTAGAGATACATTGTCATTCCAAGGTCCTCTGTCTTTGGGTTAATTTTGTCCAGAGTCTCCAGTCACTTCTAAGAATGGCTCACAGCTCCACATGGTTGACTTGGTTGATAGTTGTATTAGAAACATGAAATTATTGCCATAAACATATTTTTCAAAACTAATGGTCCTTAGAATTCCATTTACTTGGCATCTGATCTGATTTCAACTTATTGCCAGATACCTTCATTTCCACTTATTTGGATATATTTATTTTTATTTTTACATTTTTAGGGACTTGTGGACTCATTGTTTTATGATATTTTAAGACACAATCACATTGTCAGTGTTAAAAACAAATTTTGCACTGTTTTCCTAGATAACTCAAACAGTGAGAATCTTTTAGTGTGACTCAAGACTTAGTCATTCCTCATGGCTAGTATTGATTGTCTTAGGCATAATTAATTCCACTAACATAAAGTCTCTATATTTTTCTTGCTGAAAGAGCAAATTTAAAGTTATCAAATAATTTAAGGCACACAATTTTGTACATGTTTGTTTTTATTATGTGATTCAAAGATGACAAGGATGTGCAACTTTTGAAAGAATTTTAGCCAGTCATTAAATCTTTATCCACTGAGTGGATAAACATCAAACCCTCACAGTTCAGGATGTGCAAATCTCTGAGATTTTCATTATTTTACAAATAAAACTATTATCCCAATAAGATTCCCTCAAAAATCAAAGCCATGTCCTTCAAATGACAAAAGACTCTGCAGCAAGTGTTGCTACCATGGCAGGGAACAAATTAGACTCAGCCTCTTGACAATGTGCCCAGTTATCAATCACCTGACATAGCAGATCTGACAGAATGCGGAGAGGCACCTGAAGCCATTCATTGACTCCCAGTGACAAACCCGTTCTGCATATTGCATTTCTGTTAATCAACTGAACCTCCATGGTGATTCACACAACAAGGTTTGATCTCAGAGGAGATGCAGGAAGGGAGGTGTGAAGCAGAGAGCTGAAGGGCTGACATGACCCAACATGAAGTGGTGAGCATCAAGCCTCCAGACACAATCAGCTCTGTCGGAAGCAGGGACCATCTTCCTCCCCATCGGGTATAGATACATCCCCGTTTCCCTTTTGTATGGTCAAAACAGGAGGAAATAACAGTTGCCAATCCTAAGTGAAAACTTGAAAATACTTAGGAGAGAAAGAGGCTCCTTCCTTCTCTCTGGGCTATTCAACTGGGTCAATTCACAGTTGGTGGCTTCCCAAGATTACAGACACCAGACATAATGACCTCAGAATGTGAAGGGATGAGAAATAAGGAGAGAGCATGAGGCTTCAGTCAGGAACAGAAGACCTAGGACATAGGACAAATAACCGAGGCCCAAGTTATCTGGGCCAGCTTAAACCTTGTTAGGAAAAGATGAGGACATCCCTTTCCCCATACCCTACACAACAGGTGTCAGGCAGGAAATAGGTTGGGCCTGAAAGCCTCAGACACAAATCCAGGAGAAGCTGTATTCTTTGTCATAATCTGAATCACAAGGTGACACTACATACTGAACCCATTTATCTCTCAGAAGAGTCCTAATTCTCAGGTTGAGATGATTATGAACCACAGAGAGCAGGATCTGCCCTCTGCCTCCTGCCTGGGTTCTGCACATAAGCACTGAGCTCCAGTCTCCCAGGCTCAAGCTCTTGCTCAAATCTGACACTAGCAGTTACTGTTTTGGAGATTTAAAAAATTAGGTTTCCAATTTAGCTTGCCAGACATATTCTTCCCCCCAAAAGATGCATTTTTTTATGATGGTGTGTTTTGGATTTGCTTTCATTCATAATCACAGATCAGCAACACGAAAAATGTTGTATGAATAAAAAGAAAATAAAGAGGAAGAATTGGGAGCTTTCAATTCAGAATGGCAGCATGTGCAATTTTCCTCCATCCTAAGAGGAAATTCAAAATGTTTATTAATGTCCAAAAGTGAAAAGACATTTAGGGAGGCCATCAGCAAATAAGAAATTCCAAGAGATTACTGGAAGACAAAAAATGGATCAAGTGGTGGCTGAGAAAGCACAAAAAGACAAAGCTCCGAAAATACGTGAAGAGTGAATCAGCTGCAAAGGGACCAATATACCAGCAGAGTATGGAGACAACATAGATGGTAAAAGGCATGTATGGCCCTAGGGACTGAAAAACAAAAGGATTAATTTTCAGACAAACACCTACCCCTAAGAGCAAAAGTAGCAGTCAGGCATTTACCTAGTAACACCTGAGGGTGTGTCTCTAAAGAATGAAGTGAACAGTCTGAGGAGAATTAGGCAATTGTGCAGGTATTAGTGACACCAAATAAGCCCTTAAAAAATTCTGGCATGGATTCTTCCAGTCAATAGCTGACCTCTCACCAAATTAATATAAAACAAGATTGCCAGTTAACAAACAATGAGCTCCTGGTCAACTTTGCTACATCCTGCTCTAAAATATGCTGGGACAACCCAGAATTTCTAGATGGATAATTCTGCAATTGAATATAATAAAGACAATCACCAGAGGAAATCTTATAATGTAATACAAAAAAATAAATAACAAGATAAACAGAAACTGTGATTCTAAAGAAAGCATACATGTTTCCAGTAAAATAAGAGAAGTTAGATGTAGATATTAATCAATATTCTCTGAGGGATAGAAGGTCTTGCATTCACAAGACAAGGACAGGGTAGAATGAAAACAGAACAAGAAGGAGTTCTAGAAAGTTAATAAAAATAATATATTTACTAATTTTTAAAGCAATAGACTGGAATATAAAATTGAGAAACTTTTGCCAAGAAAAAGAAAAATTTGACAGATAATATAAGTCAAGAGAGAGGAATAAGATAAAATTAGTTTAATTTCCAACTAATAACAGTTCCTAAAAACGAAGGAAAGGAACAAATAATGAAAGACAGTTCTCCAAAACTGAAGAAAATATATCATAAGATTAAAAGTATGTCAAACACAATCATTTCTATAAGTTACAAAAACCATCATCGTGAAATTAGACACTTGTTTTAAAAAAAGATATCAACTGCTATCAGAGAAAAAAATGCAGGTTGCTGACAAAGGAAAAGGAATCTGATTTAGCCACACTTCTCAACAGCAACATTGCTAGCTGGAAGTTAATGGAAGAATGTCTTCAAAGTTCTGAAGTTCTATTTTAAACCTCAATTCAGTTCTATACCCAGTCAAACTATCACTCAAATATGAAGGCAGAATAAGAGACAAGTAAGAATATGAAAAGCTTAGCTCACAAGCAAATTTCTGGAGAGTTATTTAATGATGTAACAAAGAAATAAACCAAGTAGAGAGACCAGAAATCAACAGATTGACCCAGGAGACTATAACGTGAAATCCAAAAATAACAGCTTCACGGTGGGTTTAGAGATCCGAATAGTACAGCTTAGAACTGAAGAACAGAAAACTTTGGGAGGAAGTCTCCATGAAACACACACACACACACACACACACACACACACACACACACACACAAAATATGGGTAAGATGATGTAATTGAGAGCTTGGATAAAAGTTGAGAATTTATCAAAGGTAAAAGAGGAGAATCAATTTTAATTTAGCGTCAGGAACATTTTATTTTACACAGCTACTCAGGGCCAATTGGACATTCAGGAAAGCAAATGTAATTTTATCAGAGCACTTATTTCTGCAGTGAACATTATTTCCAGAATCATAGCAATGTAAATGGTATTCATTGGTTTTGAAATCTTGGAATCCACTTTTAGACAAAATTCACTGAAGACTAACTGAATCCATATCAGAATGGAAAAGCTATAACCTTGATAACATAAAAGGAAGGACAGCTGTCAGGATTGAGAAGTGGGAGGACAGAGAGGTATAGGAACAGGCGGGGGGCGGAGGGAAGGGCAAGTGGGTTCTCCAGAAGCGCTTTCAGGGGAAAAAGAAAGAAGATGATTATGCTGTTTGGTTTTTCAAAAAAAACACCAGTTGAAAAACTTAAAACAGTGAATTAACCATATTGGGAAGAGAAGAAGGGTCGGAGAAAATTTAATTAAATATTCTTCTTTCATAGCAATTATTGTATAAGCAAAATTGAAGGTTGATAAATCCAGATACAAACTAAGTATATGCAGCTGGTAGCTATGAAGCAAACACAACATTTTCAGAAAGCTAAAAGTGATTGCCCATGGAAGACTGCATTGGAGATGAGAGGGAATGTAGCAAGGGCACTTTTGTTTGTTATGAACCTCTCTGGACTGTTTTATTTTATTAGTCCCTGTTCCATGAGTAATACTTTTTCCAAAGAGAGCTTAGAAATTTTCTCTACAAAAAAAAAAAAAGGAGTGTTGCAATTTATAAAAGCAAATAAATTCTAGTTTTAAAGGTCCCATTTTAACGATGTACCCAAACCCAAACTTTGAATAATTGGCTGCATATATTCTCGTCTCATCAAAGTCCATATAGTCTTTGCTTCCTTTACAGAAAAGGATGACTGTTAGCAGTATTCCTGAACTAGAATCAACTAAATTGATATAAAAAAGCAATAGATCCATTCCCATCCCCAGACCATGCAAGTCAGACTCTGGGTCAGGGACCTGGGGAATCTCATCATCATCGCAGGTGATTCTCACTGACCTACAATGTGGTCATGGTCACTTTGACCAGTTTAGGGGAGGGCAGGCTAAGTTGTGGTAAGAAACAGGGTCAGAATGTATTGTGGTCCAAGCACAACACATGTTATGTCCCATCCACATTCCAGTGAGGATCAGGCATTCCCTCAGCTGGCAGTTCTCCTCCATGTGGTAACTGACGAATATGGGTTCCTCCATCTTGTGTCCCTGTAATGGAAAGCAAGAGAGGCTTTGGCATGGAAATGGTACATGTCAGTCAGCTCAAACTCTACCAAGTAGGACTCAGCTGCCTCTACCTATAGGGGATGTAGCTAAATAAAATGTATGTCCAGGAAGAAGAAACAGTTTTTTGGTGTTTGGCCAATAGGGGCCATCTAGACCCATAACACAGGCCATGGAAACCTTCTCTTCCATTTGGCCAAGATGACCCTAAATGTTAATAGCTTGTAGAACAAGGACTTGTTGTACCCCGAAAGGAAGACCTATCTGAACACAGACACAGGGATGGGTCTCACAAAGTTTCTGTCTTATAGTTTGAAGCCAAACTTGCATTCCCTTTCTGGATAACTGATTGGGCTTTCCTTCATCCTTAAGTTGCCATCAATCAAACTGTTGATCTCAACACTCAGCTGAGCACGGCCCCTCAACATGGGTACATGCTCCACACTGCAGCAATTCTTTGAAACGACATCCTTAACTTACCACAGAGCCCCAAATAAACAGGGTCCAGGCCATTTCCAAATGGGACAGCTCCCAGATGTTCTTCACACAGTGATGCAATGACAGAATGAGTCACATGACCCACCAGTGCTGGCCCTGGCGTGCACCCCCATAAACAATTTGGAAAACGCATGTTAGAAACAAATAAAAATGAGAAACATTGAAGAAACATTGACCTTTGTACCTTCCCTTATTTCAAATGGGTTTGATAGAAAATGGAAAAGGTTGCCATTTTGATATTTAGTGTCAAAGTGACAACCTACAAATCGTGTACATGTACCATTCAGTGATACTTAATTTACTGACACTTAGGATAAATATTTTTACTAGTCCTTAGTGTGAATTTTTGAGTATATTTTCCAAATATTAGTTAAAGATTTCTTAGAGTTAATCTACCACAGATTTAACTCTTTCTACCTACAGCTATTCTGAAAACAAATCTTTTCTTCACTCCAAGCACACAGAATGACATATTCAATGTACAGTGTTCTTCATCAATTGAACAAAAAATAAAAAAATAAGTTGAGATGGCCCATGAACACATAGCATAGAATGTACACGAGACCTACACACTGATTAAATATTTATGAATGAAATGGACAGCAATGAGGTGGCAGATCTCCTTATCAGGCTAGATCCACTGTGGTTAAAAAGGGATTTTGCTTACCTACTTTTTCCTTCATAAAATGTGTCCTCTTCTAAAAAGATGTTTCATAGTTGGGAGATGGGAGGGTTCAAAGAGGAGGAAGATGGAACAGCAATACCAGGGCTTTGTATCCTTTATTCAAATTTATGATTCTCCTTGGGCCTGGGAGGCATAGCTTTGTTCCTCAGAGCCTGGAAGGGGGGCATTGTGGGGTCAGGAGAACCCCACCCCACGGGCAACCTCTCCCCACACCTCCAGCCCTTCTGTCCAGTCTTTCTTTGCCAGATTTCAGGAGCCCCATGACTTGGTCTCCTGTCCAACAGCTTGGTTCTGAGACATTTGCCCAAAGTGATGGGTTAATAGGGCTGCTAAGTCTCCCCCTAACTCCCCCAGATTTGGGAGAGCTTATACTTTGGCCAGTGATTGCTGAAGAATAGGCCTTGTGTAACCTCTTCTTGGAGGCCTCCACCCCGTGAAGAGCTGGACATGAAGCCGCATGGAGGGACAGAGGTCCAGGTGTCCAAGAGTTCAGCCACAGGAGGAGACTGTCCCGACCAGCTAGCCCCAGCCACCCCACTAACTGGCTGTAAGCACATAAATGAGTCCAGCTCATACCACGTGGGACAGAGGTGAACATTCCAGCTGAGCCCCACCCAAAGGGTCAGCCCCAAGGACCGGAATGACAGCTGGCCCTCCAGCTCACCTTGGCAGACTACTGTTCCCCAGCGCTGGGTTGCAGGCTTCCAGACACTGTCGGGGAAGCTCGGGAGCAGCAGTGTCTGGGCCCACTGTGGACCAGAGCAGACCTCAACCCTGGATGTGGTGGCCCGCCCTCTAGCCGTCAGGGCCTTGATGGTGGCAGTGAGCAGGGCAGGGGCTGGGCTCAGGCCCTGGGGTCCTTGGACTCAGCTCCTTGAAGGGTGGTGGGCAGGCCAGGCTGGGCCATGTGGGAGGCCTGAGTCTTCCAGTGTAGGAGCCAGCAAAGTCCCCAGACAACTGCAGCATCTAACCGTCATGGGCTCTTTCCTCTGCATGCACCTGTGTTGGGGCGCCGGAACCTCCCACCAAGGGCCGGGTCAGGGCCTCCTGCCCGGAGATCCATCCGGTCACACGACTCTCCCTCACCTGTCTGTCACAAACCTGCATATTTCAGTAAGTGGTCCCCACCCCCAACCCAGTGCACCAAGGAACAAGGACAGCCACAGTGAAGAATTAGGTATATTATAATTAGGATTAGTGTTGTGATTAGCATAAATTATAATATAAATACACATTGATGTGAATATGTGTATATTTATATATGTGTATGATATATATGTAATTGACCTGTTTTATTGTTGACATTACTCTCTTTGACCACCTTTCAAGGCTTCTTTTCTGGGGGTGAGCCTACAGACCCCACACCCTCCCATCTCAGACCAGCTGTTTCCAGTGCACACTCCCCTCACTGTAAGGCTCACTAGGTAGTCTCCCCAGGACAGCAGCTACCTGGGGTTCACACTCCCCCACCGCCTGGGCTTTTCGGGCTGTCTTTCTAGAATGTAGACATTTCTCTCTCTGTGGGTCCAGCCTCCTCCTCGTGCCCAAGCCCCTCTCACCCTAAACAGGCCTCCTGTTGGTGCATCATTCCCTCTTCCTGCGCCTGCCTCCTCTCTCTGTCCCGTAAGAGAGAGAGGCTACCTCCCCTCGCTCACTGACCCCTGGCTCTTTGACCTGACCCCATGGAAAGGCACTTTCTGAAGAACATGGAGCGGAATCATAGTTGGTCAAAAGATACCCTACATGGAATACCCTTTCATTATATATTATTATATTGCTGTGGTCTGAATGTCTGCCCCCCCCGCCAGAAAAATTCATATATTGAAATCTCAACCACCAGAGATGATGGTATTTGGGAGATGCTTAGGTCATGAGGGTGGAATCCTCATGACTGGGGTTAATGCTCTTAAAAAAGAGACCTCGCAGAGCTCCCTCGCCCCTTCCGCCATGCGAGGGCTCAGCGGGAAGGCACCAGCCATGCCCCTGGAGAAGGGTCTTCACCAGAGCCCGACCGTGTTGGCACCCTGGTCCCGGACATCCAGCCTCCAGAACTATGAGTGATAAACACCTGTTATTTTTAAGCTACCTGGTCTGTGGTGTTTTGTTATGGCAGCAAACCGACAAGAGGTACCTTAATTATAATGCCAGTGAACTGATTGAGAGATCTGATTGAGAGATGTTTTGGAGAGGTAAACCTTATACTTCATCTCCACCACAGGGAAAACATCCAAAACAAGAGCACGTGGTATCCTGCCTGGAAAGAGAAAGCGTGAGGCAGCTGCAGAATTCAACTTGCCTGCAGAAAACTAGTTCAGACCCCAGCCCTGATCTTACCAGCTATACGTCTCTTCTTACTCAATAACCCTCTCACCTCTACCCTGAAAGTAGACATTGACCACACGGGGAAAGTTGTTTTAAGGATAAAATGAGAACATAAATTTAATCAACAAGCTCCATACAAATGTAATTAAATAGAGAAGCCTTTCCATGGACATAAATACAGAGGTATTTGTTAATTGTTGCCCTGAGTACTTGGTTTTGCGGTGTGTTTGCGTCTTTGTTTCATTATGGCTTTGTTTGTTTGTTTGTTTGTTTAGATTCAGCAGGATGCTGACTTGATATGAATCAAGGGAGAAGCAGTAAGGTTTCACATGGAAAATTTAATTCTTCTGGAGAGTCAGATGGAAGGTATTTCTGTCAGGACCTAGTTAATTTCAAGTATAGAACCCCAACAGTGACCTCAACACAGATGTAGATTTACTGGGGCCCAAAACTGAGAAATCTGGGAGAATGAATGCCTACTCCCTCTATGTCCACCTGTTAGAATCGGTTGTCCTCCATTTGGGTCCATCCTCAGATGGGCCCTGTTGCTGCAGGCTGCATGTCCCTCAAGCGGGGTCCCAAAGAAATGGTGGGACCTGCCTTGCTGTGACCTTCATCCAACCTCAGACAGAACACTGACCAGAATGGTCTGGGACCCGGGCAGATAATTCCAGACTTGCTTCCCGGGGGTGGGGGAACGGTGAGGGTGAGGGATAACTGATTGGCTGGCCTGTGTGAGGGAAGGTGGGTCACGGGAGTTAAAGGCCCTTCAGAATTACTGGGTGTTGGAGAAACCTACCTCGTGTCCATTCTTGGGGTTGTCTGCCTTCCATGACCAGTGAACACACAAGTTTCACCACCACTTGTGGTAAAGAACTAGGTGGATACGTAAGATTTTCAGCCAGGTGAGCTGTCATTTAACATATTCTCATGCTAAGAGCATGAGGAGAGCCACAGAAGCTCCTGGAAAAACTCTGTATCTGGTCGAGGCTAACAAAACCTGGGAGAACGGCCTTCCAGCCTCCTCTGGTCAGATGCAGATGGACATTGGTCAGACACTCGGTCTTCTGAAGGCTCTCTCAGCTTCCTGCCCCACCATGCCTGTTCCACTGCAAGCCCTTTCATGGTTGGTAGAATGTGGGGTGCATGCCCCCGTCAGATGTAGGGATGCCAATCTTCTGGGACAAAGCAAGCCCATAAGGGTGACAGGGCGAGTCCTGGCCCAGCCCTGACCCAGGCACTGCCCCTTCCTTG
Source organism: Zalophus californianus (assembly GCF_009762305.2). Taxonomy (NCBI): domain Eukaryota; kingdom Metazoa; phylum Chordata; class Mammalia; order Carnivora; family Otariidae; genus Zalophus; species Zalophus californianus. The sequence goes on from NC_045609.1 coordinate 85,060,631, forward strand.
AAACGAGAGCCTCTGTCTCAGTTGCTCCTCTTATGGGCATTGCCTGGAGGGCTCTCCCCTCCTGGCCCTGCCGCCTGGCCACATCCCCCCGCGTGTCAGTGCGATCCCACGTTCAGAGGAGGCCCTTCCAGCCAGCAAGCTCCTCACAGACCGAGAGAGTGACTTCAAGTCTCATGTCTTTTTGCTTCTATATTTCAAGGGGAGAAAAAAAAAAATCCTCTCTTTTGAAACTGTGATCCACTGAAAATAAAATAAGATGTTGAGAGTCTGAATTGCATTTTTATGACAATTTTCTGTGTTCATCATCACCAACACACAAGAGATGCAGCTAAGTAATGCTTGATTTTCACCTAAAATTTTTCACCTAAAATATGAACGTCTAAGGCCTATTTGAAGTAAGATTAAGATTAATTTAAAGACAAGCCTCATTTCTATTTATCAGAAACACAAAGGAGGCTAACCAAGTCTAAGAGTCTTACCCATAATATGTATTTAGGCCAAGTACAAGCTTTATAACCAACACATGATGCCACTGAAGGGACTCCTAGTCCCCCAAGCCACCTCCTTGGTAAAAAGACAGAGCTGCATCTGGGGACCCCGGAAGCACAAAGACCTCACATCTCAGCCCCTGGGTCTTGGAGAGGCTGCCCAGAGGTGTGGCAAGGGATGGCTGAGTGCTCGCCTGTGGTCAAGCAGCATCTTGTAATTCCATTAGGGTGTTAGATTCAAATGCAGAATTAGCTGTTGCCTACGCAGAATTATGTTAAACACGGGCCAGACTGAAAATCAATATTCTACTTAAGTAACTGGCCCTCCAGTAATTTAATGAAGCTAAATTGCATTACACCGAGGCAAGGTGGAGGGAGCATTCTGTCTCAACCCTTCCATTATACGGGGCTATACAGCTGTACGCCTAAAGAGAAATTAAACACACTCATTTTTTCCCTGAAGTTGGACCTGTGCTTTTTACGCCAGATTACTTGTTTGCTTCTTAATTTAAAACTAGAGTAAATAATTTGCAGCCCTATAATTAGGAAAGAACCAGGGACTCATACTAAGAAAGAGAGGGAGGGCTGGAGGAACGGTGGAGAACACACTTTTCTGATAACCCGCAAGAAAAACCTCAGGTGAGGGTGAGAGGGCTCTCATTAGTTTTAACATACATACTAAAATTTAATTCTAAAATCTTTAAATCAACACCATAATCGATCAGTTTCACAACTTGAATATAGACCACGGAGCAAAGGTGGAGATAGTTGTGTTTTTTTTTTTTAATGTTATGTATAAATATGTGTAAAATAAGAATTTTTAAAGCCCACGTTTGATATATCGGTTGATCCTGTATTCAAGAGTATGTTTTGTTATTGCTTCTCTTCCTGCTTTTGGTCCCGAATTACGTGAGTTGAAGGTCTAGGGGTCTGTGTGCGCGCACACACACACCGCGTGACAACTCTAAGTTTGCTAAGCCCGGAACCCTTCAACACAACACCTGAAATGGGCACCTTCTCATTTAAGATTCCACTCCAAGAACTTCAAGCTCTCTCCACGGTCGGCATGTACTCATTATGACACTCCAACCACAGAAGTTTGTACTAAAAATGATTGACAATAAAAAGAAGGTACCATCACACCATTTCGAAGTTATTGGCAACTCATTTATTTATTATTCAGCTGCAAACTTCATCTATATGAAACACTTCACAGACTTATGTCCAAAAACCCCAAATTAAAATGACAATAATTGTGTGTTGCTTAGGATGGGATGATATGAAAAACAGAAGTCTTTTCCTTATAGAAGCAGATTTGGATCTTCTGAGGCCCCATAAGCCTTACTATCCACGCGGGTCACTATCTTTGAGAAACTTCAGATGTTTGCAATATAGATGCACTAAGTTAATTGGCATTTATCACCTGTTTCCCTGACTCTTCAATTTTTCGTAATCTCTCAGACCCAAAAGGATATAGGATATCAACAAAGAGAGTCAAAATGAAAATGATTCTTGAAACACAATATAACTTTGAGGTCTAACCCTTTAAATGCCTGCTTTTATTCAGCTTTCCATTTGCAACGAAACAATGTCAAAGTCAGCTGGGGTGTCTCCCATAACTCTGTGACAGCTACAGAGAAAAGGTCATTTATGTTCCCAGTTCAAACATACTTACATCTTAATTTCTTATTTGGATATCTTGGTTCTCGAAAAATAATGAATCTGGACAGTGGATGGTAACTCAGATATTTCTCACTAACAAGACAAAAAGTGCTCTTTGAAACCTATGTTTACTGCTGAAAATATCAGGGTCTGGGCAGAGAGTTGAGGAGGAACTTGTTTTCAAAATATTTAGTTCTATCTCGAAAATATATTTTGTGCCATTGGATGATGAGATGTGAGCACCCAATATACTTAATGTCAAGATAAGATTTTCAGAACTTGTCACTGCTCTAAGATTGTATGGAAACCACCGAACCCATTGCAGAGACTAGAGCCTCTAACTGGCAACACTGCACAAACCAATTCCACCTTTATTCTTACGCAAACTCAGAAACTGAGTAACAATCTTCACAGCTTAAATCTGAAACCTCACTCTTGTGTCACCTCCTTTTTAAGTGATGGAGCACATGGTTTTCATTGTTAGAAACTGTCACCGAAGGTAAGAATAGGGTCTCAGTGGAGTTTGGCAGTGAAATGGTTAAAGAAATGGTAATAATGAGGTTATCCCACTGTGGACAAATGAGAATATTTGTTTGGTAAAACCGGGTGGCGTTCCTCCTTATTCTGCCTTTAGGATTATAAGGGCGATGGTGCATTCATATCACTTTTTTCAAAAGCAGAAGGGATGCATGCAGGGGAAACAGAAAACCGGAAGAGGGAGAAATCTTTGCTTGATTCTTTACTTCTGTGGATTTTTCAAATGGAAACTTTTGCAATTCTATTTAGCAACACCAGTGGGCCATTAGCATAATTTCTCAGGTGGTACATTATGAAACATAAGTTGTGTATGAATCCTGGAATTTCTCATAGATTCATTCTTCTAAAAACAAAGCAGATGATTCATAGAAGAAGAAAAACAAGCGATGCACCTTTGTAGGGGGAAAAAATGCCTGATTTCACAACTAACAAGAAGATTTCAAATTAAGCAATGAATATTATTTGCAAATACCTGTTATTTTTGATGGATTAGAAAGAAAAAAAAAAAAAAGGAAATGTTCCACAGTGAACATGAGCCTCACCATCTCCCAGACTGTTGGTGAGAGTTAATCAGGGAGATTCTTTTGGAAGCAGTACTACCAAATTTTCTCATTCAGAAATTGTAAGTTTGGAAATCTACCCCCAAAGAAACAATCATAGATGAGGGACAAGCTTTCTACACAAAGATGTTCAACACAGGGTTGTATCTAATTGCAAAGTAAAAGAACCAAATATTGAATAATAAAGAATCAGTTCAGTTAATTATGTTCAATCCATTTGTAAGAACATTTGTCATATAAAGGATGTTCACATAGACTTTTGATGCAAAATAGGGAAAACAGACAGAACATTAAGTGAAGAGGATAGCAAGTAAAATTGTATGGACAGAACAGTATTGATATATTAAAAATCTAGATAAAAGTAGGATGCATTACCAAAATATTAACCAAAGGAAATGAGTTTATGGCCAGTTATAATTTTTAAAACAATCTCCTATATTTCTAAAAATCCTACAACGGGCATATGCTATTCTCATAATATGTTTTTTTTAAAAGAGGCATTTTTTTCGTGTAAGGCCCCATCAGCATTGATGTTAAACTGGCAAGAAACACTTTGTTTTCTTTTATTAACAGGATATAAATCAGAGGTCTTTTGACCCTCTGGATTTATGAATTTTCCACAGTATGAATAGCTGCAGTTTTTCAGCAAAAATTAATTCAATTGCTGGTATGCGAAAAGCAAAGGAGAAGGAGCTGCGGCCTGCCCTCCAGGAGCTCCCAGCCTTGGGGGGGGACACAGACCAGGGATGAGCCACTCCCTCCTCCCCCCAAGCTCCCGTCAGCATTGCAGCGGAGGAGGGAGACTGGACAGGTGTGTGGACACAGGACGCTTCCTTCTGGCATCTTAGAGGCAGAGCGCATGAGTTTGAGAAATGTTTCTGCCATTTATGAATTCTGTTTCCATAGAAAAGCCACCCGAATCCTCATTTGTCACAACAAAAAAATAGCAAATGCTTTCTTCGGGAAGCTTTCGGGAGAAGAGACACCTCATTGAGGCAAAAAGTGCATTGGAGAAAAAGAGAGGTGGGCCCAGGCAGGGTAGGGGCAGACCCCCCACTCCCCCTTACCCCCTGAGACCCCTCAGCACTGGTCTTCATCAGGGTTAACCCCCAGGGAAGACTGCTGCCTTGTTACATATAGAACTTGGGGCTGTTTTACAATTCAAGTCACTGAGTTCATAGACTATGACATTTCACATTCTATCAAATTTCACAGAGTTCTCCAAAAATGTTTTTGGACATCTGGATGTTATGTGGTAAATGTGTGGGTGGAGAGGTCAGGGACATGTTACAACCTGGGAGAAGGGAGGGGGTCATTCTCTGCCTCTTCCCCCCCCCCCCCCGCCGCCCCCGCCACTCCTCCAGGTGCTGCTGGAGGTGGGCGTCCCGGGGATTCCTGCCCAAAAACGGCTTGGGGAAGTAAGAGGCGCTGCCCGCGGCCTCGGGGTGGGGACTCCCGCCCCCCGGGGATGGTGTGGCAGCATGTGCGCAGGCCACTCTTGGCATCGAGACTGCCTGGCCCGTGCCAGAGTAACAGGCCCGTAAAACACACCATAGGTTCGTGACATAGATGTGTTAATATGTATTTATAGTCTATCCTGACACAAAAATATAGAATATATATATATATATATCTCACTGTCCACTCGATAATATAGCAACCGACCCTGCCCAGGATTTTTCATTAAAATTCTAGTTTTAAAGAAAGGTGTTTTTCATACAGGTCTTGTGGGACTGGGGAGCTTATCTGCTTCCTCGTGGCCCCGTGTCTGTGATCTGCGGTCCCAACTCCCCGCCCCCCCATCAGGAGCCCCCCAGTGCCCTTCAGCACACCCCCTTCCTTCCCGCCGATTCCTCACTGAGGGTGACTGTCAAGGCCAAGCGTCGGGCGGCTGTTGAGCCAGCCCAGCTGGACGAATTAACGTCTCTCCAGTAACTCAAACCAGCAATGACTTCATCTCAAAAATCTCCGAGTAGCACAGGTCAGAGCATGCGTGCGGACGCAGTGATGGGGTTCCCAGGGAAGCTGAATGGTGGTGGTAAAGTGTAAGCCAAGAACTACAATGCACATGAGAACCGGGGGGCACATCTGAAAAAATAAAATTCTAACAGATCTTTCCGGAACACTGCAAGCTTGCCAGTACAATGATGATTTTGTCCTATTATATCTAAGCGCAGGGACAAATAAACAGAATTGTAATGATTTGAGGCTGCACTGTAAATACATAATATATTAATATCTGTTTCATAGAAGCATAGAGAAGAAAATAAAACAAAGACAAAAATGTATGACAAACAAATAAATATATAGGTATATGACTGCCCCTTAAATGAACTAAACCAAGGACACTTAAATTTATTTATATGTTCAATGTTTATTTATATGTTAAGTAAAATCTTTCTAAATAAGAAAGTAACTAATAATCTTATCTCATTAACAGAAGAATAGTGTCTTATTTTGTTTTTTTTGTTTTTCCTAATCTTCGTTCATTTCTGCTGACGGCTGTTAAGCTGGTGTATGGAAATAGACTGACACATAAAATCAAAGGAGCTATCCTGAAGCTCTTAAATTTTGTGCATAATATTTTCTCGGGGTGATTGAAGGGGGCCAGGGGTGGAGTCCACCACGGACAGGTCAGGAAGCACAGATGGCAAAGAGCCCCCGGGAGAGCTGAGGGCTGGGCCAGCCCAGCCAGGGTCTTCTGTGTTTGTGTTTGGTGGTGGGTTTGGATTCACAATTTCCTGATGGAAGTTGGAGATAAAGTGCTATCCCTTTCTATGCGATTCATAGTTAAGAAAAAATTAACTTCATCACACAAAAGCAATAAAACAAGCTATAGGGTGAGACCAGGGAAATCCAAGAATCCACAAAATTCTATGGTAAGGGTGGTCATTATTCGGCATTGTTTTTCTGACGGCAGAATTCCGGCTGTCATCATGGGACTCCAGACCAAAAAAGACACCTGTGAGTGTGCCCCAGTCTCCATGTTTCCCAGGGTCTCCTTCCTGTACTCTGCCCACCGTGGACACAGCAGCACCCCACAGGACCGGTTCTGCCGTAAAAGGTTATCTATCCCATGTCCCTGGTGCTCTTCTTGCTTTTACCCCTTCTGTTGTTTCAACAAGGAAATGGGTCTCCTTATATTTTCCCCTCCCCTTCTTCCCCTTGTCAAGGATGAGATAAAGCACATAAAGCAAGATGTGCCTTCCAGAGAGAAAGATCAGACTCACTCCTTCATTTCAGATTTTCCATAATGAACGATGTCATTAAGCCTTTGAGTTATGTCATTACAAAATAAACATGAAATCTGAAAAAGCTTGATCCCGATTTTCCATTTGTAAATTCTTTTGAGTTTGTTGCCTGCTTTCCTTGGTTTGGACCCCAATGGCCAATGCAAAGGAAAATAAATCCCATTTTATTTACCAGATTTTTTAAATTTGAAGTACAAACCATTGCATATATATATATATATATATATATATATATATATATAAAATAGAAGAAGTTGTGTTTTGAGAAAATGGGTTTTGTCATAAATCATCTCTACTGGAAAATTAAGAACATCATGGCTTTTAATCCATTATGGAGCTGAAGGATTGGTACACCGCGACGTTATTTTAAAGGAAAGGAACTCAAGTGCTATCCTTTGTGTCAATTAAAAAAAAAAATCCACTTTTCCAGACATGGTTTGGAAAGAATGTTTTGTAGTTTCCCACAGCACAAATGGGGCAAGCAAATTCACACAGCACATAAAAGTGAGCCTCCTAAGAAAGATGCTCTCAGGAGGTTCAAGGCCATGTCCATGAGACACTCGCAGGGCTCTGGGACACACCTGCTGCAAAGGTCCAGCTGCTTCTAACCTTCATCCTGCCCTGCAGAGTCAGTAGATACTAAAGTGGGTCCATGTAGTGCAAATCCCTCAGTTTTACCAACCGGACAGGCCCCAAAGGAAGGGGAGTAGGGGCACCCTTGGCTCTGTCCCCAAGTGCCCCTTGGGACAAGAAGAGGTATGGGGGCCATGGAAGGACCAGGGGCTGCTTGTGGACACTTGGCTTTTCCAGTCACCCAGGCAGCTGCCAAAAGTAGAACAAGCCCTCCAGGACATCCCTTTCTCGAAAAGCACCCTCCCACCCCAGGAGCACCCAGGGGCCCAAAGCTGCCAGTCTGCCTCTCTGAACGAGTTCTGGCCACACACAGATCACAGCAGGTCTGACAGTCATGGCAGAACGGACCGGCCGGGGGCTGGCAGAGGGCAGTAAATAATTAGAACAAACATCTGGTGCATTTTTGGAACACAAAACTTTATCCTATCTTTAATCAAAACCACATTAAAAAAAATATTTGCTCTGGGACAGTCCACTCTGCTCAGCCCACGTCCGGCTACCAGTCAGAAGCAAGGCGGTACCTGCCCGGGGTTGGGGGGGACCTCGACACCCCCCTCCCTGGGAGCTCTGCTCATTCCTGCCCCACCCTCACTCATACCTATGACCTACCTGAGACTCCCAGTCCCGGGCACACATCACTCTCCCCACCCCGTCCCTCTCCAAGCCCTGCTTCCCTGCCCTCCCCGTGTTAGTGTGCTGCAGGGGGCTGATGCCCCTGGTGGGACACCCCTCAGGCCTTATGTGTGCAGGGGCCCAGCTTCCCGCCGTCAGGTGAGGGGCCATGGGAGGGAGCCAGCCTCGGTGCCAGGGCTTCCCAGAAGGACCCCGGCCAGGACAACAAGCCCGGCCAGCCTGCTGCGGCCTTGGGGACCGGCTGCCAGGCCCAGGCAGGCCTCGGCTCCACCAGTGGCCTCCCACAAGGCTAAGAGTGGGTGGGTTGCAAAGTGGCTCTCCAGGGAGCAGAGAGAGAAGGAACTAGAAACAACCACTTAACATCTATTTAGAGCCTGGGAGCATTTGTGGAAGCCATCCCCATTATTGTTGAAAAGATGCAAATTTGGTGAAATAATCAGCTGTATGGCTCAGGGCTGTTTCCCGAGCACCCTGATTCCTAACAGGAGTGAAGGTATTAGTGTAAGACACCAGCAAGGCCAAGTTCATGTTGCTCAGAGGTAGCCCCTAACCAAACTCCGCCAAGTGCTGCAAAAGAAGATTTGTTATCTCGGGAAGACAGTTCATCCAGTGAAACCAAAAAAAAAAAAAACAACAGTCCTTAAGGCTGGTTGCAGGGGAGCAAAGGAGCCGAACCCGGCACGCAGAGCTCCCCCAATACCCACTTCCTTGGCGAGGCAGCTCACATCACTGCAGAGAGAAAGGCAATTAAGGCAAAGATATTTTTTCAGCACTGTTTTAAGTTTCACATCAAATATTCTTTCAGACATTCAAGAATACACTTATCTACAAATGAAGGGCATAAGCTATGCTATTGATTTTTGCATAGGATCTGCTCTTTATGGAAAGCATCTGAGCAACTCCAGTAGATACTGTGAAATCTCGCCTTCCATTAGAAGGAGCCCAACAAATGACTTCAGACAAAGAGATAATCCATCCTGGTTCCGCAGGCTTCCCTGACCTCTTAACCCCATTCCAGTTGGCAAAAGTTTGGGGACAAATTAACAAAACGGTTAAGCATGGCAGTAGATTTAATGCAGAAAATTATTCTTCGTGCCTGCACCATAGCCGAGTCTTTTAAGTGATGCAGTTACAATGGACCTAAAATGCCACAGCCTATAAACTAAATATTTCATCAATTTGCTGAGTATAAATTATATCTTAAAATTCCAGCCCTTTAGGTTCAGGACATAAAGCAGCCTTTCAGTCAAGTGCTTTGAGCAGTGTGATACAAGACGTCTATAAAATATTTTACTGTGTTTTCATGTATAGTGAATTTGAACTAAGTTTAATGGGAAAACAAAAATGTATAGAGATTACAAACTGATACCCCATTCCTTTTTTCATCCTCTGGTTATGCAGGCTTTTTGTTGCCTTTCCTTCTTTTTAAACAACCGAAGAAGAAGGCACTTGGAATTGTGGAAGGTGATTTTTAGGTGGCCACCATATAAAACAGCTTCCTTGGCCGGCAACCTTCGAAGAAATGTTAACTTGGAGTCCGCTCTGTGTGCGCGAGCGCGGGTGCGCGTTCCCGCGTGAGTGTGTGCGCGCGCCTATGTTTCCTAAGGAGGAATGAACGAAGCTGGGGTGGGCAGGGGTGGGGGGTAGCTACATTTATGCATTGTGTATTTAGTTTCCTTTCATTTTCCCCTCAGAGGATGGAGAGGGTGCTGTAATTTTCAAAATACTGCAAAAAACATTTCTACAAATTGCTTTGCTTGTCTGCCTATATACATTAAGCAGCACAGAATAAGCGAGGGGACCCTTCAACGCAAAACGCCTTTTTTTTTTTTTTTGCATTTTCTGTAACAATATAAAAGCTGCTGTTATGACAAGAAGTCTGGTAGTTCACTCTTTCATTTATAATTTAACCACAGCCTATATAACATAATCCAAAAAATATGGGGCATGATTAGTATAAAAATCAAATACAGTAGAGGCTTTTTGAAAACTCCAAGAACAAAACAAAACCAAAAAAAAAAAAAAAGAGAGAGAGGAAGAAAACATTGCAGGCATCTGAATATATGCGGTATTTCTTTAATACTTCATTTTAAACTACCTAATTGTGTTTTTAAGCTTCGGTTCCTGTAATTTTGCAAGACGAGGCATTCCAGGGAGAAAACATATGGTGAGGGATTTTTAAACCACATAGCGAGAGTGCATCATAGAGTTCTCTGCTGTTTTAGTGTCACAGAAATCCACCACTGAATTTATCCAGTCACCCATTAAAGAGAGAAAAGAATTCAAGGAAAAGGAGTTTTTAAATCCCCTAATGCTACAGGAACGAGTGAAATAGGGTATCAAGTTCAAGTCGGAGTGGTGGTAGAGCTTCCTGACTTTTCACAAGACCAGCAAGTAGCAATTAGCTACCCGAGGCTGGAGAGCTATTCCAGGGGCAGCGCAGCTCCGTGCCTCGCCAAGCCGGGGACCAGTGCTGGGGAAGCACCTTCTCACTTCACCTTCCAAGGAGGCCCTTCTCGGGAGTCAGTTTTAGGTTTGTTCTGAGATAGGTGAGCAGGGGAAAAAAAAAAAACAAGATGAAATATTTATTTAGATAGATAGAGAGAACGAGAGAGAGATGGATGGATAAATAGACCAATGGACATTTGCTTTCATTTTTACAGTCCTTTTGTAATTGTCTCTTTAAAAATAAGTGCCTCTGCATGAAAGGACAACTGTCTTACAACGGTGTGTTTTTAGGAGAGATACTGAGGTGGCGATTTGTGTGGGTATTGCAGGGGTGACCTAAAGCCCTGAGAGTGACAAACTCTCTGAAAGCAAGATCTCGAAAGGGATTCCAAACACTTTAGACTAGTGTGCTTGACAGATACCTATTGGGCTCCACACTCATACATGTGCATGTGTGCACATCTGTACGATGTGTGTGAGAGTCCTCCAGGCTCACACCTGTGCGGGAGAGTGGGGATGGGGCAGAGGCATGGGGACACGAAGCAATGCATATCATTATTCAAATCACAATCAGATTCATCCTTAAATTACACTGGTGTCTCTTATCAGAAATTGTTTCCTATACTATAATATGCGGCAATAAGTGGACATTAATTAATGCTAAATTACAATGGAATTACATATTATATCCACATGAATACTGAATGACTCCATTATGAATAATATTATTACAGTAAATATTAAAGAACCTGAAAGTGGTTGGTCACTAATTACAAAGTGTTGATAACTACATATGATCTTAAGTTAATATAAACTTTTAAATCTAAGAGCTGAACGGCAAATCTTTGGTGAACACCGCCTCGAAAATGTAGCCTGAGACCTGACGAGCGAGCCGACACACCGTCCACCACTCCTTCTGGAAGTCTGATTTATCCGTGTGACAGAAGCGTTCGTTTCCTGGCTTAGAATTCCATTCAAGCTCTATCCTCTCGGCACAGATGTGTGTGGTTCCTCCGCTCAGCGAATGTTTTAAAAAATCCACGCACAACTTAGCCGGAGTCTCTCGTTTTGGTGGGTGGTCATTTTGTCTTAGGAAGGAAAATCCTTAACCCTTTCCCACTTCCCACTTCCCACTTAAAAGATTTTCAAAATACACTGGTGGCATTTTTTTCTTTTTTTTTTTCTTTCTTTCTTTCTTCTTCTTCTTCTTCTTCTTTTTTTTTTTTTTTTTTGCAAGGCGAAACAGAGTGAGGAAAGTGTAAGGTGTTAATCTTGATAATTAGTGCACAAAAGCAATTAGGGGTCTAAAAACCTTAAGGCACAGAAAGTGATTTTTTGTTTATTTGCTTACCTTATTAAGTTAAATATCTGTCGGAATTAATCGCTAATGAATGTGAAGAAGGCTCAAGAGCAGTGAGCTTAATGAACAGCCGTGTCAGTTGCATTTTACAGGATCCCAAATCATCGAAGATTGCAAGCCAACTTGCTATTCAAAATTATTTTTCTGCCCAATTTTCTGTTTGCAAAGCAGTAAATTATTTACATTTATTGTGCTTATTTAAGCACTTAAATGACTATGAATAGAGTGCAGGCATGTTTAAAAATATAGAACCATTACAGCACTCTACTGCTGGAAATTCCCGTTATTTTCCCCTGAAGGCTGCTTCCCCTACTCTTCTAATCTCTCTTTTACAACAATTCATGAAAAAGGCCATTATTACATTGAACATGTTTTAATAAGTTATTTATTATTTAACATACTTTAAGAGGCAGTGCCATGGAAGTTACATTACGCACGCTAAGAACAGCCTCTTTCATACTTGTCCAGTTGCCTGAGCCTAAGTGCTTAGGTTTCCCTGAATAAAATGATGCTGTCCTTCCTTAGAAACAAATAAACCCTGCTTTCCTCCATGACTCACGTCATAAACGTTGATATTTGAAGAGATCAATTATACCAATTATTGTCTTTGAAAATTATCGAGTAATGTATGTGCTTCCTTTAATAGTTATTAATTTGACATCAGTGGCCACGATTTTTTGAAAATGTGCAGCTGCGCTTGCAAACAAATCACTGTCTTAAGTTGCACTTAAACACACGGGGCCCCAGCACGTAGGAAGCCTCCCCGATGTGTTCTCTCCGCACATTCACAAAGCACTCCAGCCACATCACTAGGCAGCCAACTGACCACCGCCAAACCCATGGATGGCCCAGATTCATCAAACTGAGGTTAAGAGTGCATAATAAAAACACAAGAAGCGAGTAGTAGGTCAATAGATGAAGGAGAGCCAGAAAAGAGGGAGCCAGGGAAAGGAAAAGTGAGGCCCCTGGCCACAGAGAAAGAAAAATCTCAGTGATTCTGCTTGCTAGATTGGGATCAAGGAGCAGATTCAAGTATTTCCTTTCAAATCTTTCAAATCATTGCAGTAAAAACTTTCCTATGTTTTCAGACGCAGACAGACGCTCCACACCAAGTTTCTCTGTGGACCGCATGCATTTACATGCATAATACGGTGTGTGTGCTCGTTCTCACGTTAGCTCATCTCCTAAAGTAGCAAGAAACGGTGGTGTTTTTCAGAAGTGATTTCAAACAATTTGTGGGGGGGGGGTGTGCGTGTGTGCATGTGTGAAAGCAGCCATATTTATTACTCAGACGTAACTATTTGAATGTTATTTTCCCAAATGATACCAGGGGCAGTGTTAACAAGTACTGTTAAAAAGCCCCATGCTATTCATAAGAGAAGATACTGGAGTAAACATTACAATAGCAGTAATGATCTAATTAAAAGAATCAGACATACTTAAAAGAGTCCCTTCTTTCGGGGGGGAGAAAAAGAAAAATCGATGATGCAATCCATAGTCCGGGATGGGGCAAAGCCTTTTACTGTGATCAAACGCAGTCTATCTAGTACATATCTGAAGTCCTCTGGTCTTTGTTACTTAATGTGATGCGCAAGATCAAAGATGCGTGCGGTATGTGTTGCAGGGTTCCAGCTGAGTCGCTGTCATATGTTAAGCTTTTTTTTTTTTTAAGTTGGCTATAATTCTACCTTCCTCCAAGTGAACAGTGTTTCTATTACACTGAGCACTGCCTCAAATCTGGCAAGAATCTTGTGTGGGATTTTCCTGGAGCAGTCTGAGCGCGACCATAACGCACATATACGCATGTAGGTTTGCACAGCCCAGAGCTCCACGCAGGCTCCCGTACCCCCACGCCACTGCAAGAGATGCTGGTGGTGGTGTGAGTGCCTAGGAGACCAGAAGACAAAAAAGCAAGTGCAACCACTAATCGCTAATTGTGTGCGTGAGCATCGGTGAACGTGGGCTCCTGTGCAAAGGACATTTTTTTTTCCTTGTGACTGCCTTCTCTTTCACCTACCTCCTGGCACCTGAAGTCAGGCCTGTAGCCTGGGGTTTAAAAATGTGGTCCGACAGAAATGCACCAGCCAAGGACAGTGGGAAGGAGGCTGTGGTGGGGAAGCCATCCCCCGAGGAGGCCACAGGGGGGAGCTGTGGCTCTGCTCAGGGCTGCCAAAGCCAGTGGGGGGGAGGCGAGGGCAGAAAATAATACTGTAGCAAAGCCATGGTGGAAGGGGAAAGGTAGGTTTTATAAGTTCCTGAATTTTATGACTATGCTGCAACAGTGGAATGTCCACTCAATCTGTTGCGAAGTTAGCACAGAAAACATGCACTGGGCATATTAAGTACAGGATGAAATGCTGTAGTGAATATTTATTAGCAAAAATATAGGTTCTCAAAAACAGAAATAAAACAGGGTAATAGATGAAGGGAAGAATAGATTTAACACCGAAATAAATATCAAAGGTGCAAAGAAAAGGCAAAATATAGTGTTCAAACAAAGCTGTGAATTGGGTCCAGATTTAATGCCCCCCTAGGGAAGAAAAGGTTGGACAGACTTGGAATTGAGATACCACTTTTAGTACACAGCCCCTGTAATGCTGTCAGCTTTATTTCCTTTGACAAATGTGAAATAAAATTTGTCAAAGTTAGGGCTTGGAAAGTTGGCTATTGAAAATTCAATTGGTAATAACTAGTATAACCCAGCACTCGGGAGATTTTTAAAGGAGAGGGATGTTTAAGATGCTGGGGGGGAGGGTGGGGGGAGGTGGGGGGGGGAACCGTCCTACCTATTGTATTTCACTTTTTAAAAATTTAGCAGTTGACTTAGGCAACTGGATTTCTGGGTTTCCTATTAGCTGGGCTCACCGTTGAAAGGCGGTAATTTAAAACCCGTTTCCACGATAACTACGATGACATCGCTAGTTTGAAAATACCCCGCTCTCCATCCAGAGGGCTCCTATCACCTCCCCGGGAGCCCCACTTGGCTTGAGGGATATGCGCCACGAGGACATTTCTTTACCAAATAACACACAAGCGCAGGGGGCGATTGTGACACAAACGCTGTGCTAATCCCACTCTACAGGGCTCTTGAATTCGCTTCTCCTCGGACCGT